>NC_135883.1:96622063-96872915 GCF_964194155.1 Cetorhinus maximus
GACGCGTGCCCGGTAGCGCTCAGCACTACCTGTGCGGGCGGGGGGAGGAAGAGAGAGTCGGGGCCTGCGCTCTTTCGTGCATGTGTGCAAAAGAGTGCAGAAATCTCCCTGAGGCACGAAGCTGCTTCAGGGAGATAAAGTTCAAAGTAAAAGCTGGAAAAAAAAAGAAAATAAAATTATTCACACATGTCCCCTCATGTGACAGTGTCACATGAGCTGGAACATGTTTATGCATTGTCAGAAAAAAATTTATTTCATTAATAAAACCTTCATGCCGCCCGTGGCTGAGGTTTCATGCGAAACACGAAGACCACTCGGGCTCTTTGCCTGCCCGCCAACCTTAAGCTTGGTCAGACAGCCCTGTCAATTTGTTTAAATGGTTTGATAATGGCCTTAACAGGCTTTTGACAGTTCTGCAGGTGCTCAGCTGACTCCGGTGCGTGCCCGCGGAACTAAAGATTGGAATGATACGTGGTGACGTCGGGATGCATGCCCGATGCCACCGTGCATCACTTTACGCGTCGGCGTGCAGGGCCCGCCCCCGCACGCCGAACAGAAAATCCTGGCCATGAATTCAAATACCCAATGATGTATATCAATCTACCCCCAATGTGTTCTTAGCTTATTACTTTATTTTCACAGGTAATAGGTAACTAAACAATAAAAATGTCGCCAAAAGCCTGTGATATCTAACTTGTGAGGTGGCATATTTAGAAAGTATAAGATTTTTCTTGTTTCCTCCAAATATTAAATAGTATTTAAACTTGGATTTGATCAACACTTTTTGTTGAGCTACATGAGTACAATGTATGATTCCCTGGAGCTCTCAGCTTCCTGTCACTATAAGATTATACAGTCCTTTTGTGCTGTCGTCCATGTCAATGGATATGAACCCACTTGCTCAGGCAAACAAAACAAGCTACTTGTTTCACACACCAATGGGCAGTTGATTGGAGACATCAGCAAAATAAGGAAATGGTAGCTTAAAGTGATCCCAAATGGTAAAATAGTCTTCGATAGCCAGAGGCCATGTAAAGTCTGTGGGAGAGTTAAGCTGCAGGTTTGCTTTTGTGGCTTAATCCAATCCTGTTGTTGATTGTAAATTGCAGGCAATGCTTCTCTGACAAGTGTAGATAATTACACCTCCAAGTAGATTTTGGTGCGGGGTTCCAAGATGGCTGTTGAGTTGCTCTGGTGCAATCTAACCTGCCCAGTATCCCTCCATTGATCCTTCTCTCCTTTCTCTATAAGCAGAAATGTACTCCAGTTCCCATGTGAGATGGTTGTAGCTTTTAAGTTGCATTACAACCAAAAAGTTTTCTAAAAGTCACAGCAAAAGAACAAAAGACAAAAAGAAGCATTGTAAAAGTTATTCAAAGAAACATTCAGCGATCTTTCATTGAATTTAAGCAAATATCTTTGCTGGAGAATTTTTACATCGCAACAATGACCAGACTTCAGTCACTGAGGTCGTGAGAGGTCATGAGGTCATCATTATCAGGGATTCCAACCGTCTGCCCTAACTTCAGTGGAAGATCTGTAAAAGCCCTGCTTGTCTGAGCAATATTTCTGACAATCCTCCACCGGATCAAGTGATCAAGGAGGAGAATCCTCTAGGAAATTCCTGATGCTTAATCTAGTGCAACTCTGAAGGCTAATTTTTATATGAGTGGATAGAATACCAATAAACTTGCGAACAGAAAGTCCATGCACATCACAGAGATGTCTAAGGAACAAAATTTGGTAAGCTCCTTAACTTCTTTCAAGATGCAACATCCAAGTGGACTATCATAAGCCATGTGTCATGCTATATGTAGACATCCAGAAAACATGTCACAAAGTTTAACACAAAAGGCTATAGATTGAGTGAGGAGAAGGCCATGCCCTAGAGATTAATGTTGGGACCACTATCATTTCTAATTTTCATCAATAACTTGGATTCTAAAACCCAGTACAAACTGATCACATTTGCAGATGATATCAAACTAGGTGAGATTTAATAATGCAACTCAGAAATTGCAAAATGAGTTGTACAAATGAACAGAGCAATCACATACAAAGTTTAATAAAGTTTAATAAAGAAAAATATCAAGTACTTTGCACTGGAAGGAAGGTGAGCAACATATGTACTCCATGAAATGTATTTAGATACCTAAGAATGGGGTTGAAAAAGGCCTGGGCACCTGAAAAAAAAACAAAGCACTCAATTCCAAGCAATGCAGATCAGCAATCAACAAAGCTAATAAATGTTGAATTTGATCATTAAAACAATAGAGTATGACTGAGGAAGTCATGATCAAACTACATGAGCTCTGGTCAGACCACATCATCAGCGCTGCATCCAATCTGATGACTAAGACACAGGAACACAACATAAAAAATGGGAGCTGGAGCTGGATGATCCTTACCTCAGACTCCACCCCATATCCTTTAATTCCCTTAGTGCCCAATAATCTATTGACCATTGTCTTGAATATACTCAATAGCTGAGTATGCAGGGCTCTCTGGGGGAAAAGCATGCCAAAGATTCATAATCCTTGGAGTGAAGAAATTTCTCCTCATTTCAGTCCAAAACCATCAATCCCTAAATCTGAGACTGACCCATATTCTATTGAGGAGGGTTTAAACTAACTTGACAAGGAGGTTGGAGCCAGAATGTAGCATTTGTAATGAGAAACAAGGTGCACAAGGAATTAAGAGAGACAGTAGCACTAGGAAATAGTAAGATATTGGGTGGGGTTGGACTGAGAGGGAATGCAATAAGGCCTAAAACAGGTTTACGGTATATGCATGTAAATGTACAAAGCATGGTAAATAAGACAAATGGGAATAGGATTTTGGGACTATAATGGGGATATGGCTCAGAAAGGGTAGGACTGGTTGCTGAATATTCCATGATATTCAGGGAAGGTAGGAACATAGGAACATAGGAAATAGGAGCAGGAGTAGGCCATTCAGCCCTTTGAGCCTTTCCACCATTCAACTAGATCACGGCTGATCTTTCATCCCCATATCCCTTGATATCTATAATATCCAGGAATATATCGAGTTCTGTCTTGAATAATGACTGAGCCCCCAATGCCCTCTGGGATAGAGAATTCCAAAGATTCACCATTCTCTGAGCGGAAAAAAATTTCTCCTCATCTCAATCCTAAATGGTCTACCCCTTATCCCAAAACTATTCCCTTGGTTCTTGACAAGCCCCCATTCCTCGCACCCCCAGCCAGGGGAAACATCCTTCCTGCTTCTGCCCCGTTGAACCCCGTAAGAATTTTGTACACTTCAATGAGATCACCTCTGATTCTTCTAAACTCTAGATAATACAGGTCCAATCTCCTCAATCTCTCTCCAAAGGAAAATCCCATCATCCCAGGAATCAGACTGGTGAACCTTCATTGTATGCCCTCTGTGGCAAGTATATCCTTCCTTTGATAAGGAGACAAACTGTACATAATAATTCAGGTGCAATCTCACCAAAGCTTCATATAATTGCAGCAAAACCTCTTTACTCCTGCACACAAATCCCCTTGGAATCATGGAATCATATAAAGTTTATGGCACAGAAAGATACCACTTGACCCATCATGTCTGTGCCAGCCAAACAATGAGCCACCCAGCATAATCCCACTTTTCAGCATTTGGTCCATAGCTCTGCAGGTTTTGCCACTTGAGGTGCATATCCGGACACCTTTCAAATGAGTTGAGGGTTTCCGCCTCTACTACCCTTTCAGGCAGATTTCCAGACCCCTATCACCTTCTGGGTGAATAAAGCTTTCCTTGATTTCCCATCAAATCTCTCCACCAACCATGCCCCCTAGTCACTGACCTCTCTGCTAAGGTAAATGCACCCTTCCCATCCACTCGATCCAGGCTCCTCACAATTTTGTACATCTCAATCAAATCTCCCCTCAGCCTCCTCTGTTCCAAGGAGAACAACCCCAGCCTACCCATTATTTCATCATAGCTGCATTTTCCCAGTCCCAGCAACATCACCATAGATCTCCTCTGTACCATCTCCAGTGCACTTACATCCTTTCTGTAACGGGGTGACCAGAACTGCTCACAATACTCAAGTTGTGGCCTAAATATTGATTTATACTTCCAGCATGACGTCCCTGCTCTTACATTCTATACCTCGACTAATAAAGGAAAAGATTCCATATGCCTTCTTAACCACCTTATCGACCTGTCCTGCTACCTTCAGGGGTCTGTGGACAATCACTCCAAGGTCCCCCATTTCCTCTACCCCTCTCAATATTCCCCCATTAATTGTGTATTCCTTTGCCTTGTTTGACCTCCCCAGATGCATCACCTCACAATTCTTCGGGTTGAATTCCATTTGCTACACCTCTGTCCACCTGACCAATCCATTGACAACTTCCTACAGCCAACAACTATCCTCCTCACTATCAACCAAGCAGCCAATTTTTGTGTTGTCTGCAAACTGCTTGATCGTACCCCCTACATTTAAAAATAGTCTATTTCACGGGACATGGGCATCGCTGGCTAAGCCAGCATTTTTACTTCCCAACCCTAATTGCCCTTGAGAAGATGGTGGTGAGCCACCGTCTTGAACGGCTGCAGTCTATGTGGTTTAGGCGTATCAACAGTGCTGTTAGGGATGGATTTTGATCCAGTGACTGTGAAGGAACGGCAATATATTTCCAGTCAGGGTGGCGAATGTTTTGGAGGGGAACTTGCAGGTGGTGGTGTTCCCATCTATCTGCTGCCCTTGTCTTTCTAGGTGGTAGTAGTCGTGGGTTTGGAAGCTTACTGTCTAAAGAGTGTTGGTGAATTCCTGCAGTCCATCTTGTAGATTGTACAACACTGCTGCCACTGTCCACGATTGGAACAGCATGTTTCCCGGGAATGCATGATTAATGATGCGGGATTGGGACGAAACAGCCGTTGTGGCCGGCGAGTAAAACATTCTTTTTCCCGCCTGCTATCGCGCTTAGTGTTTAATTTTAACGTAATTGTGAAAAAGGACAAAGAAAGAATAGTAGTCAGAGTTCTAAGTTGGGGCAAGGCCAATTTTACTAAGCTGAGGAGTGATTTAGCAAAAGTGGACCTGGATAGCATTCAGGCTTGGGCTGATAAGTGGCAAGTAACATTTGCGCCACACAAGTGTCAGGCAAGGACCATCTCCAACCAACTCCCCTTGACATTCAATGGCATTACCATCACTAAATCCCCCATTATCAACATCCTGAGGGTTGCCATTGACTAGAAACTGAACCAAACCAACTATATAAATACTGTGGCTACAAGAGCAGGTCAGAGACTGGGAATTCTGCAGCAAATAACTCACCTCCTGACTCGCCAAAGCCAAGTCAGAAGTGTGATGGAATACTCTCCACTTGCCTGGGTGAGTGCAGCTTCAACAACTCAAGAAGCTTAACACCATCGAGGACAAAGCAGCCAGATTCATTGGCACCCCATCCATCACCTATAACATCTATGACTCAGCCGTTCCGATGGTGGGCGGGCTCCTTGCTGTTTCATCAGGCCGGGCACCACATTTAAAGTGTAGCCGTGCACACACCTCTCAGTACTTCCAGCCCAGGACTGCTGCAAAGAAGATATTGCCCTGAAAGGCAAGAAGACTACAGCCCCTGGGTTTAGTGACACATCCCTCAAGCGCCTTTTGGATGCCATAGAGGCCCACCATGATGTCCTCTACCCTCGTTCTGGCTGCAGAAGGGGCAGCAACATTACCACTCCGGCTTGGTAGGCGATGGCATTGGTGATCAGTGCCAATGCGTGCAGGTTGGCCATCCCATGCAGATAGAGAATGAACGATCTCTATCTGCATTTCCTTATTCCCCATTATAAATTCTCCTGCCTCTGCCAGAGTGGGTCCAGGTTTGTCTTTGCTAATCTTTTCCTTTTTCTATTCTTTCATGGGATGTGGGTGTCACTGGCTAGGCCAGCATTTATTACCCATCCCAAATTGCCCTTGAGAATGTGGTGGTGAGCTGCCTTCTTCAACTGCTGCAGTCCATGTAGTGTAGGTACACCCACAGTGCTATTAGGGAGGAAATTCCAGGATTTTGTCCCAGCGACAGTGAAGGAACGGCAATATATTTCCAAGTCAGGATGATGTTGTTCCATGCTTCTGCTGCCCTTGTCCTTCTAGATGGTAGTGGTTGTGTGTTTGGAAGCTTGCTGTCTAAAGATTGTTGGTGAGTTTCTGCAGTCCATCTTGTAGATCGCACACACTGCTGCCACTGTACATTGGTGGTGGAGGGAGTGAATGTTTTTGGATGGGCTGCTTTGTCCTGGATGGTGCTTTTTGAGTGTTGTGGGTGCTGCAATCATCCAGGCAAGTGGAGAGCGTTCCAGCTCAACTTCTGGTCAATGGTAACCCCCCAAGGTGTTGATCATGGGGAATTCAGTGATGGTTATGCCATTGAATGTCAAGGGGTGATGGTTGGATTCTCTCTTGTTAGGAGATGGTCATTGCCTGACATTTGTGTGGCGTGAATGTTACTTGCCACTTGTCAGCTCAAGCCTCCATATTGTCCAGATCTTGCAGAATTTAGACAAGGACTGCTTCAGTATCTGAGGAGTTGCAAATGGTCCTGAACATTGTGCAATCATCAGTGAACATCCCCACTTCTGACCTTATGATGGAAGGGAGGTCATTGATGAAGCAGCTGAAGATGGCTGGGCCCAGAACATTACCCTGAGGAACTCCTGCAGCGATGTCCTGGAGCTGAGATGATTGACCTCCCTCAACCACACCCAGCAGAGAGTTTTCCCCCCCGATTCCCATTGACTCCAGTTTTGTTAGGACTCCTTGATGCCACACTCAGTCAAATATGGCCTGGATATCAAAGACAGTCACTTTCACTTCCCCTCTGGAGTTCAGATCTTTTGTCCATGTTTGAACCAAGACTGTAATGAGAACCCAAACTGAGCATCAGTGAGCAGGTTATTGCTAAGCAAGTGCTACTTGAAAACACTGTTGATGACCCCGTCCATCACTTTACTGATGATCGAGAGTAGGCTGATGGGGCGGTAATTGGCCAGGTCGGATTTGTCCTGCTTTTTGGGGTACAGAACATACCCAGGAAATTTTCCACATTGCCAGGTAGATGCCAGTGTTATAGCTGCTTCAGTATCTGAGGAGTTGCAAATGGTGCTGAACATTGTGCAATCATCAGCGAACATCCCCACTTCTGACCTTATGATGGAGGGAAGGTCATTGATGAAGCAGCTGAAGATGGTTGGGCCTAGGGCACAACCCTGAGTACATTTTTGTAACTCTACTCAAACTGATTCTATATCTTGATCTTCTGATTCATGATCCTCTCTCACTAATGTACTGATCTCACCCTTTATTATCAGCACTACCCTACCTCCTTTTCCTTTTTGCCTGTTCTCCCTGAATATTGAATATCCTTAAAAATTCAGTTCCTGGTCCTGGTCACCCTACAGCCCTGTCTCCTAATGGCAATTGGATTATACCTGATTATTTACATCTGTGCCATCAATTCATCTACCTTGTTGAGAATGCTGTTTGCATTCAGGTGGAGTGCCCTTAATTCTGTCCTTTTATTATTTTCACAACCTCTAGCATTATCTGCCAGTGCACTCTTAAGTTTGTACACTCTGTCCCTTCCTGTCACACTCAAATTATCAATTCCCTTATTGTTACCATGCTCTCTTGCCTTGTCCTTTCTTTAATTTATCATATCTTCCTTCACTTCATCCCTCACCCCACTATTTAATTTAAAGCTTTCTCTCTTGCCCATTTATATGACTCGCCAGGACACTGGTCCCAGCATGGTCCAAGTGAAGACCCTTCCTTGGTAGAGCTCCCACTTTCCCCAGTACTGGTCCCCTTGCCCCATTAATTGAAACTCATTTCTCTCACACCAATCTCTGAGCCAAACATTTAACTTTCTATTCTCACATGCTCTTTTCCAATTTACTTGTGGCTCAGGTAATAATCCAGAGATTACATGAAACCTCATCCTGCCCGTGGTAACTGTAAGGTTTTATTAAAAGCAGTAAGGTTCACTAATAGTAGTAAAGCTAATTAGATTGGGTGGTGATTATTTGCTATTTATCTTAACTAGGGAATTTCAATCTTGTTAAATAAAACATTTATTGAAATAATAATATAAGCATAGGTAGGACTAGGGACATTAATTAAAATCTAATCAGTGAAATAATTGATTCATTAAAAGCTATAAAGATGGCAGGGCAGGTGATGTGTGATGGCTGTAGGATGTGAGAGCTCGTGGACACCTGTGTGATCCAAGGCAAACACATCTGCAATAAGTGTCTGCGGCCGGAGAAACTTTGGCTTAGAGTCATTGAGGCCGAGCTTCAGACACTGCGATACATCAGAGAGATGGGAAGTTACCTGAACACTTTGTCCCAGGAGTGGTCATACCCCTTAGGAAAGGCTCGTCTGATTTGGTCATGGTCAAGGACAGGAGGGTGTGACTGTGAGTGAGCTAGGTATGGTAATTTGAGAAGGTAGAAATGGAGGAAACTCAGCCCTTGCAATTGTCCAACAGGTTTGAGGTTCTTGCAGCCTGTATGGATGAAAGTGGGGGCTTTAGGGTGTATGAGCGAACTGACCATAGCACTGTCGCATAGAAAGCCATTTAAGCAGGGAGAGTTAATAGGGATGTGGTGGTAGTACAGGACAGTATAGTCAGGGGGATAGAGACAGTTCTCTGCAGCTGAGAGCATGAGCCCAGAGGGCTGTGTTGTCTGCCTGGTGCCAGAGTTTGGTATTTGTGCTCTGGTTTGGAGAGGAACATGCAGTAGGAGCTTGGTTGGTGGCGGGGGGGCGGGGGGGCGGGGGGGCGGGGGGGGCGGGGCGGGGGGGGGCGGGGGGGCGGGGGCGGGGGGGGGCGGGGGGCGGGGGGGGGGCGGGGGCGGGGGGGGGCGGGGGGCGGGGGGGGCGGGGGGCGGGGGGGGCGGGGGGGCGGGGGGGCGGGGGGGGGGGGGGGGGGGGGGGGCGGGGGGCGGGGGGGGGGGGCGGGGGGGGGGGGCGGGGGGGGCGGGGGCGGGGGCGGGGGCGGGGGGGGGGGGCGGGGGGGGCACAGTGGGGGATGCAATTTAGAAACCTAGAAGCAGATTTTCCTGCTCAAGCCCTTGAGATGATTGGATTGCTTCAACACCTGGAAAAATAGATGTCTGCTTCTGTTGACACATTTGCCAGATGGCCTCATTATGAATGTTTGCCTGAGCTGCAAGAATGACTAATCCACTTAGCTCAAAAGCCAATGTTGACACAACTTCAATGGGGATTGCAGCCTTTGTTTGATTGACATCTTTATGACCTTGCAACAGTTTTGCTTTCATTGGTATGTTTTTCAATGCCTGTGCCTTTATTTACTCATGATTAAAAGGTCTGAAGTGGATAAAACCTGCTGGAATTGATAATATGAAGGGCCGTGATTAATTGACATGTTTATAAGAGGTTGTGAGATGAGCAATTTTTTTCAAAGTGCCTTTTCAAAGCCTCCACTTCTGTTGCAAGTTTCAGGAGCATTCCAAAGACTTCCCAGACTTGCCAATATCTCACTGGTTTGGTACATAGTGGATAGAGGGGGAATGGGTATGGGCGATGCATAGGGGGAGCATGGAAGTGTCATGGGGATATGAGGAGCCATGGGGGATATGGGGGTAGTGACGGCAGTTCAAGCAAACCAACATCTCAAGGGCTTGAGCAGGAAAATCTGCTTCTAGGTTTCTAAATGGAAAAAGTATTTGATTTTGTCACTCTGATATCCTGCATCTTGAGAAGCACAAAAAAATCCACATAAATGTATTTTTTTAAAAAATTGAACTATTTAGCACGTTAGGCAGTATCTGTGGAGAAACAGTTAACAGGTGGAATTTTACTCTAAACCCCGACCCCAGAGGTGGATTGGGAGATTTAGGTGGGTGTGGGTCCATTTAATCAGCCGGGAAGATGTGGGGTGGAGATCCCATGCTGTAATCTCCAACAAGCATTGGAAAGTGATGGTCTGCAGAAATCAGAGGAAATAATTACCGACCTACCTGCTCTTGAAAATTACATTGCCACTTCCATTCACCAGAGCTGCTTGGGGTCTGCATCGAAAGACTCCTCGCAGGCCCCGGCGAAGTCTAGCTCCAGCCTATTCAAGCAGGCCATGCCCCCTATTTTACTGTGCTTGCTGCTGTAAGGCAGATAATTTTAAAGGGCCAGGGAAGTTGACAGGCTAGGGAGAACGTAAGCATATATGCATAGGATTTGGGGGTTGGGGGTGTGAGGGGGTGGTTTGGGGGAGGTTGGAGGGGGGGGTCGGTCAGAGGCCCAGGTGTTTGTCGGAAGTCCGTGGAGAGTGGGGGGTGTCAGGGTCAAGGGGTGTTGGGATTTGGGGAGTGGGGGTGTTGGTGGTCAGGGTGTGGGGGTGTCAGGGGTCAGGGGTCAGGGGTGGGGGGGATCTGACGCTGGGGGCGTGGGGATGTTGGGGGGTTCCGAGATCGGGAGGTCCAAGATTGGCGGGGGGCCCAGGTTCGGTAGGGTTTGGGGTGGGTCCAGGTTCGGGGGGATTGCGGGTGTCTGAGGTTGAGGGGTTCTTGGGGCTGTCTGAGATTGGGAGTGGAGGTCGGAGTCCAGTGGGGTCGGTCTGGGTTTTTCCAATAGTTACTGAGAAGTTAGCAGAGGTTTTAATTCTTCTAACTTTTTCTGGGTAACTATTGGTATAACCCTAGCGGAACCATCCGAAGTTTGTGATTTAAACCGCATTTTTGGATGGTTCCCAGTGCAACGCAATTGTCCAGAGGAAGTGTGCATTTCTGGGCAATTGTCATGCAAACCCTTACCTGGGAACTTCCAAAGGAATTCCCCAGCGCATCTTTGGGCTACCCCCAAATCCAACGCTAGGGAGCATGGAATTTATGGGCTGCCATCACTTTCCTGACAGCTCCTGATTAAGTTTGGGGCCAGAAAGCTCAAGTATGGTCTTCCCACCCCAAAACCAACTGAGGCTCCAGCAGCTGGTGGAGGTTTCACCATGTGGGCGATGGAGGGGTCCCTTCTACTGGGGAAAACATTGTCCAAAGGAGAAACCTGCTGGAGATATGTGTCACCCTTGGGTGAATATCCCTCTTCCTCTAAATACTAACACCTGCCCCCACTCCTTCACTAGGGTCTTGCTGTCCGGCCCTGGCAAACACACCCCACTTACCTTATTCCTGGGGCTCCATCGTCGATGCACTGCCTGGGCCCCCTCCAGTACCAGCATGAAGCACCACTCCTGGAGCCACCTCCAGTACTGGTGAACTGCCAGTCTCTGATTGGCTAATAGTACTTGGAAACTCTTTCGAGTTATCAACAGTCACAGATTGCAACTCTTTCGAGTACAATCACAGTTCTTGGTTTCCGGGAGTGGGACATGAACCCACAACCCTCTGATTCAAAGGCGAGGGTGCTATGAACTGAGCCACAGCTGACACCTCACAGTACTTGGAAGTGGGAAACTCCTCCAGAGGATGATAAAGACCTCAGCACCAATCAGTTAAGTCCTTGCATGATCCTGAATCTTGTTGGGGGGCTTGGAATGGCTGCAGTGGAGTTGCCACCAGCTCTCCAGCCAGAGAATGGGCCCACTGCCACAAGTATTAAATTCTACACAACATCTCAGGTCGTGACATATGAGTATAAGGTTTGAAATGTGTTTATTCAACTAGGTACTGGTATGATATTAAAACCCATCTTCACAAACTGCACTTAGAAGTATGGTCTTCAAAAGTGAGTCACTAGAAAAATCTTACAAACATTGCAACATTTGCATCAAAATTTGGCAACAGAAAAATCTCTTAAGCTTCCTTTTCAAATACCAATCTTCATTTCTCTGATGTAATTTACTTGGCAAGGGATCTTACAAACCGTACCCAAGTGATACTGTGAGAACACTTTACCTGAGAATGTAGATTTGAATTCAGTGCAGACTGATGGGGCAAAAGTTTTCTTTCTCTAATTGTTCTTCAGGGGCCTAATTAAAATTGATCAGTCTCTCAGCCTAGCTCCCAGTGCACATGCATTCACAGTACAAAGCTGCCCAAGGTTAGCAGTAATGCATGCTAGAGAAGTTTCAGGATGGATTATCTGGAAAATAAAATTGCACTTTATTTACAGTGAGAGACTGTTCTTGAGCAAGTGGAATAGAATCACATTGTTGAAGCAATGCATTGCATCCAGCCTGTGCTGTATCTGACGACAGTATGTAATACTGGAGAGTGTGTGCCATTTTTGCAAGATTTTTTAGTGATACAATTTAATGCTGGAGAGAGAGAACAGGCCCTCAGCCATCTCAACAAGTGGCATAGTGATCATTAGATAAGGTGACCAAGTACTGTCAAAATAATGGGCTACACTTAGCTATAGCAAGGCATTTAGCAGCATCTTCTGTCACTTAAATTTGTTTCTTCATGCTTAGGTTTTAAAAATGTTTTTTGTGTGGTAAGTTTCTGAAAGTTTGAGCTGCTAACATCACTGTGAGAGAAATAGGGCATCTGGGACCTGAACAAGCAACTATATATCACATTCACCAATCAGATTGAAGGGTTGAGACTTAAACGATGCAAAGGTGGAGAAAGAAGGGTGAATTAGAGTGGATGAACTCAGTGTCAAATCAGATACAGGAATAGAAATAGAAAGGGAAAGAAAGATTGGATTAGGGCAGAGAGAAAAATAGGGACCGAAAGGAAAAGTTAAACAAGTGTATATATTTAAATATAACCTTTTAAAAGCTGCAACAACAACTAAAGGAATTAAACTCCACACTCATAATAGTTAATTTTAAGTGCCAGGAAGTAATTGGAATGGAAATAATTAATAATTAACAGGTTGTTAAAAGTGCATTTATGCTTGTAATGACAAGGCGTGACTCTCTGCAACAAGTGTACTTTGTATCTGCAGCACAAACACAGTAACTTTACGACACTCAATGCATTTTAATGGTAAGACAGATAACGATGTGCAATTTTCATGAAGTCCATGGTGCATTGAAGCTTACAGAAAATTTTGGAATACTGGCATTTAACCATGCAATTGCTCCTCGCCTGAAGTTGTTGTACCATTTACTCATAAATAATGATGCACGGTTTTAGCCTCACTGTTAATTCAATAATAATTTAGAGTGAAGATGTTTTGGCGATGCAGTGCATCCATGGATTCATTATGGTTAATAGGAAATTGAACGATGAGAACTAAGAGCAAGGGGCAAACTGTGGCCATTTTTGGGAAGACACTCAGAAATGCCTCTGTAATTCCTTAATGCAACCAAACAAGCTGTAGGAGACCATGATTACCCAAGGTGCAGTATTATTTGCAATTAGCTCCCCCCACCTCATGACATCCTAATTTGCTTAACAACAGAGGATTGTACAGGGATGAGGAAACCACTCCCAATTAGCCTCAAAGCTTATAGATGATGTGCCATATTTTATCAATGCCAAAATCTATCTGTACATTGCAATGAGCAAGCTACTTTGGGTAAGTGCTTCCTTCAGTTAAGATAGTGCCTGACTGGAAATGCACTCATGCTTTGGGGTAATCAATCAATAGTTGGAGAACTGTGTTCGAGTTTCTTTTTCCATAGCCCAAAAGGAGGCAAGTTCAAGCAAGGAAATTCAAAAAAAGGTGAGAAAAGACCAACAACTCCAATAATATTCATTCATCGGGTGGTGTAACTTTGGGCGGAATTTTCCAAGCCCGCTGGTGGTGGCCATGATAGGTGGCCTGCGCGGGACCCATTTCATGATGACGTGAAGGCAGGTCATGACCTTCCACTCAGCCCGCCAATGGCGGGCTGCATTTCCTGCCATCGGTTGGCGGGGGGCTAATTGTAATACATTAGCATATAATTTAAAGGCCATCCCGCCAGGCTTTTGGAACCCCACTGTATCGTCTGTGCACTTGGCGGCCTTCACTTTGGGGGAACTGAGGTGAGTGAGCAGCAGTGTTCTCCACAGTTTGCCCATTGTTTACAGGCCTCAGGGGCGCCGGGAGGCAGGGGCAGCTGATGCCTGGCCCGACAGGCGACTGCTGAGTGGTGGAGAGTGCCTGGGGGCAAGTGCTGGCCAGCCTTGGAGGTGACTGTTAAGGGGTGAGGTCTGTCCGGGGGCAAGTGTTGGCCAGTCTCGGAGGCGACTGCTAAGGTTGGTGGAGTGGGGGGGGGGGTCAAATACTACCCTGGCGCTGCATCCCGCACAAAGGCAATCGAGGTGGGGATCAGGGTAAGCGAGGGAAATGGCCACACATTAGGGGCACCTGTATAAAGTGACCATGCCTCAGCAACTAGGACAGATCAGGTGCAGCCGCAGTGATATGATTGGGGTCAGGCTCCTAGCCTGCCCATCCGTGCAAGCAACGCGGAGGCACCAAAGGGCCACCAAGCACTCCATACCTTACCCCACGGCGCACCCCCCCCCCCCCCACCCCCCGGCACAGGTTTTGAGTCCGCCATCACTTTATCAGACCGCGGAGCAGTTGGACTGTACACATTGTACAATCTTCTTGCCAACGCTGGACATGTAGCAGTCACTGCTGGAGGTGCTCACAGCCCCTTGCAATCTCAGCATCCTGGTTTGGACCAGTGTCCCCCATGTCGCAGGTTGACAGGGCAGCCATGCAGCGCACTCATCTCTGGCCATCCGAGGGGTGACCAGCATTCTCCTGGAAGCATTAAGAGGCGGTCACACAGAGCCAGGAAAGGTTCTAAGTACAGCCATGATAACCACGTCTCTCTCTCTCTTTCATGCTGCAGGAGGACCATGTCAGGATCATGGATCCTGGTGACTTAGCTGTATGCCTGATGGCCTACGGAGACCGTAGAAGATGGAGAAGAGAGCGACTGAGGCTCCTGGATGTGCAAAGGCAGGAGCAGCAACCTCATGAAGAAGGGGCAGCAGCGGCTCCCGCACACGCTGCCCAGGAGCGACAGTGAGACCCGACTGGTCGGCGCCTAGCGACACCCAGGGTCTATAGATGCCACCTGCCATTCCCGCAGATGACTGAGAACCAGTGTCGCCAATGACTGCACATGTCTAGGGGCCTGGTGGCTCATATCTGCCACTTACTGCAGGACTTAGTGCCGTGGGAACATGGAGGGCATCCACTGGCAGTGGCTGTGAAGGTGACCATGGCGCTCAATTTTGCTGACAGTGGCTCCTTTCAGGGCTCCGCAGGTGACCCCTGTGGGACTTCACCATCCGCCTCCTACAAATGCACCTATGAGGTCACAGATGCCATCTTCTCCATGGCACACAACTTTGTGCATTTTGCCCAGGACCGGGACAGCCAGGATGCAAGAGTGATTGGATTCAGCCTGAGCTTGGGATTCCCACAGGTGCAGGGTGCGATTGCACTTGTGTGGTGCTCAGGTCTCCGTCGCTACACTCAGTCGACATCATCAACCACAAGGGCTTCCACTCACTGAATGTACAGCTAGTATGCGACCACCAGAGTCACATCCTGCAGGTGTGTGCACGGTTTCCAGGGAGTGTGCACGGCGCCTACATCCTGAGCTGCTTGCAGATCCCTGCAATCTTTCAGAGTCCACAGAGGCTGCAGGGGTGGCTCCTTGGGGTTGAGGGCCACCCGCAGAGGCAGTGGCTGATGACACCCGTGTGCGGCCTCAGACTGCAGCAGAGCGATGGTATAATGAGGCTCATGCAGCAACTCACAACTTGGTGGAGAAAACCATCGGGATGCTGAAAATGCGGTTCTGGTGCCTAGACCGGTCTGGGGGAGCCCTGCAATACAGCCTGCAGAGGGTGTCACGCATCGTTGTCGTCGCTACGCCCTTCACAACCTGGCATTGCAACAGGACGAGAAGCTGGCTGAGGAGGAGGTGGAGAAGCTGGAGGTCTCCTCCGATGAGGAGGTCGCTGACGGGGATGAGGGTAAGGGAGTCCTTGGTGGTGACAATGACGGGTATGAGGCTCTCGCACTGGCTAGATGAAGCAGGTGCACTCAGGAGGCCCTCATAGCTGCCAGATTTATGGAGGATGATGACAACATGCAGTGAGGTGTCGCCGTAGATCCTTACATCGCAGTTGAGCACGTTTGACTCCAGTCTGACTTATGGCAGCGCCAATACCCTCTGTGAGAATGCTCCTGTCATGGAGATGCAGTGGAGACCCTAGTAGTCACTCGATCACAGGAGGATGATGACAACATGCAGTGAGGACACTCCATAGACCTTCACATAGTCTCTGAGAATGTCTGACTCCTGTGTGGCCGAGGGCAGCTCACTTGCGCTCTGTGATCAAGGTCATCTCAGAGACGCAGCCATGAAAGTTTAGACACATCTGATGCTGTGTCTGCCTTCAGCACCTCAGCCCTTCAGGAGCTGGTGCACAGCATCACTGGCCGCAGATGCTGGTGTGATGGGGGCCAGCCCCACCTTAAAGGTGCTGAGAGCACACAGAGAGAATGAGAGAACTCTGTGACACCTGCCCACTACATTCTGGCAGCAATGACTAGCACTGCTGAGGTGCAGGCATCACTAATGTTTCCAGGGAGTGTGAGGCTGGGCCATCACTGTGGTCTGAAGGCTACACAGAGCACAGGGAAGAGGCCCTGGACTGAGACACCTGCCTTTAATCTGGTGCAGAAAGGTTTCACATCTGAATGACAGGAACACTGCTCATCAGAACAAGGAGCCATAGGCAAGGAGACATTCTTGGGAGTTTATTGACAAGAGTGAACATTATGTACAAGTGATTAACACCCATGCCCAGGATGTGCAACTGATTCTCCTTAACTGTCCCAACCCTGTTACTGCAGCTTGGTGCTCCCAGTACACCCACAGTGGACGTGGAGGCAGCCTGCTGACTGTGACGCCCTGTCTGTGATGATATTGGCGGGCGTCCTCTGGAGGGCTGAGACTTAGAGGGCCCGGCCTGCTTTCTGGGTTTTCCTGTGTGGCAGTGGCATCCTCCACGGCCTGTGAAGCTGGATCTGTGGGTGTCACAGGAAGAGGGGAGTCAGATGGGCCGGTCAGTGCCAGAGTCACCTGGGTGGATGGTCCCAGGGCGTGCATCAACTGATCCTCCTCCCTATGGGTGCCTGAGGGCCTCTGGCTGACTCCTTGAGCGGAAGGGGTAGCTGAAGTGAGATTGAGTTGCACAGCATCCCTCTCGCGTACATACTGTTGGAGGCCAACTATGGCATCAGCGATGGAGTTAAGTCCATGCAGCAGTGCAGGAGTGACGTCCTGGACCAAGGTCTCCATGGCGGCCGCCACCCTGCCAGTATTGACCTCAGTGCGTTGCAATGCCGGCACTATCACCTCAGCCTGAAGATGGACGGACTCCTCCATCGTGCCTTGCAATCTGAGGAGTGCAGTGGACATCCCTTCCTGATGTTCCTGAGCTTGCCTTTGCATCTCCAGCAACTGAGACATGACCGAGTCCAGAGGCTCGTCATCTGACTCGGACTTGGCAAATATCTGACCTCCAGCCACACTCTGAGTACCAAGGACCTGGGAAGCCCCTGCTTCTACCTGCTGTGGATCAGAAAGTGCGATGTGCTTAACAGATTGTGATCCTGAGGCCACTCTAAAACTAAGTCCATCGAGGTGTGTGTCTCTGCACTGGCGGAGGGTGTGGGTGGGCACTGTGATGGGACTTCAGGGAGGGTACCTCCAGATTCCTCTTCGGAGGTTTCTTTGGAGCTTTCTTGGAGGCTCTGGGTTGTGGACTCCATCTGCTGCTTCCCAGATATGCCTGCAAATGCAAGGGGAGATAATTAGAGCATGGCAGTGGCCTGTAAAACAGGACACATCACTCACGGCATGGTTATCTGATGGATGCTGCACTACTGGATCTTCACTTAGTAGAGCAGCACCAACCTCAGCGTCAGCACAGGACTGGTCCACATCCTCACCAGCCAGCTGGATGGCTCTGTTTTCAAATTCTGTGAGAACTTTGAATTCTGGCATCCCTCCACCTGTCTGCAACTTTTCCCTCCTGTTGTGAGCCAGTTTGTCCTGCATGGATAGAGATGGGGAGAGTGTATCAGGATGCTGGCCAGGCCAGATGATAAGTATGCCTGGCCTGTGTGGGTGGTGAGTGATCCCAAGGACAGGTTGAGGACAATGACGGTGTGTGTGAAAGAGTGAATGATGATGTACCTTGCACTGGCAGTGAGTGAGGGCCCTGGGGGTGTATGCTGGGTTTGTGAGCATGTGAATTGGGAGTGATGATAAGATGATTTACCCTGGCGAACGGAGGAGATAATTCATCTTTTTGCAGCACTGGGTGGCTACGCTCTTCTGAAAGGCATTGGTGCTGACCACCGCTGCCACCACCTCCCAAGCCAGGTTGGTGACATTGCTATCCATCCTGCGGCCAGAGCAGAGGTACAGCACATCCCGGTGGGTGTCCACGGCATCCAGCAGTTGCTCGAGGGACCTGTCGTTGAAGTAGCGGGGCTGCAGTCTTTTTGCCTTTGCTGGCCATGTCTCCCAGGCAGCAGTGGTGAGCTGATGGCGATGAGTGCTCTGCTGGTGGCTGCTTTTTAAAGATGGCGGCCAGCGTGACGCAACAGCACGGTGATGGTGAGTGGGCAAATGAGAGTCTGACTGCCATGGAAATGGCTTGTTTCACAGGAGTGAATATATAATGAGACGGGCTCAAAAAGATACGGCTTGAAAACCAGCCATTTTCATCGGGGGGTAGGACTCCATTTTACCCGCCCGGTACCGTACATAGTGCAATTCTGGGAAAATTCAGCCCTGTGTCTTCCTTGCTGTTTGATTTTGTGCAGATTTGTAGTCCAGTGATAGTCACTACAAAGTGACCTGTGGTCCAAGAGGGTGAAGCTAGGTGTATGTGTGTTACAGTCCAATCCATCCCAACCCATTTCTAATCCAGTCCACCCCAACCCACGTCCAACCCACTCCATCCCAACCCACTTCCACCCTAGTCCACCCCAACCTACTTCATCCCCATCACGAGCATTCCAGTCTGAACCTTATAGATGTTACCCCTCCCTTCCCCCTGCTGCAGCTGAATTGTGCTTTATTTCATCACTTATTTGCCTCAGCAAATGTGTTCTGCTCTGTGAAAGAAATTACATATTGGAGAGAAACAGAACAAGAAGGCAAATTGCATGAGGAATAGTTTTCAAAATTAGATTCATGAACATTTGAAGCTACTAATTTTACAGTCCCGCTTTTGAGTTCTCAAGCTGATATGTCATTTCTGTTTTATTTCTTTTCTTTTCAGCCATTGCTGAAAACAGTGCTCAGCTCAGGAATTCTCTCCCCAACCTCTCTGCCTCCTTATCTCTCTTTCCCCCTTTAAGACACTCCTTAAAGCCTACCTCTTTAACCAAGCTTTTGATCATTTGTCCTAATATCTCTTTATGTGGCTCGGTGTCAAATTTTGCTTTATAACACACCTATGAAGGTTGGCACCTGAAACTTCATTCCATGTCTGTATAATTTTAAATTAGTTAAACCTTGGATGTTTCATTCTTTATTTTTGTTGTTATTGCATTGTTGACTTAAAAGGCCAAAATTAATGACCAACCTTCTTTGGATGCAAACTAATATTAATACTGCAAACATTATGAGCATAATATTACTGTAGCTGCAATTATTGTTTGTTACTGCTGCTAGTTTCCTGGTGTCATTGAATAACATTTTTATCAGTGTTTGGTTTGTTTCATTTTTCCCTTTACATATCAGTTCTAAATTAATGCTAGGGGTTAAATTTGTAATCAGCATCTTTTCCCTGATCACTGTCTATGGTCATTGTTACACCTGTTCCTACGTGAATGAATGATCCATGTTGGGTAACCAAGATGGTCTAATTCCCTCTGGTAGAACCCTAGTGTACATAATTGTGCTAAATTCATTGTGTGCTATTTTAATTGCTTTATTATCATGTACATGAGGTGTCCATCACAATTTCAGTGAAATAAAGCTTACCAAGTGGGAGCAGCTCCAAGGAATTTCTTGGCTCATATGATACTGCTACCTCCAGCACTATTATCTATTCTTATAATTCCTATTAAACATTTTTTTGGGTGGCCAAAATCATAGTCAGTGTCGCTTGATATGGTCAGTGGAAGTAAGTTTGACTTTAGGTGTCAATAGTTAGGTGTAGGTGAAGGCAAATGCAACATGTACACGCCCCAGTGGTTTGACCCAATTGTTTGATGAATAAGCAATGAATGAGTCACTGATTTGTCATAGTCCAATGGGTGTCCAGAAACATTGCTTCAGTGGATGTTTTTCAACTGTTTAAAATTATACACGTAAGGAATGGAGCTTCAGGTGCCAAGTGGCAGCAAGTTCAGTGGCAGCAAGCAATGAGTTCTGGAGAAGCAGATTGTGAAGCTTTGAAATTTGGCTACATAGTGGATGAGTTTCCATGGGGTTTCGCCCATTCGTCTGTCATAATTTCCATATAAGAGCTGTGGTAATCCCAGAATAATGAAAAAAAAATCACTCCCTGCTTACTAAAATCATTCTTTTTTTTTGTTTCTGGCATAAAACATGGAGATCTGACTTAAACACCAACAACACTTTGTGCTGTTTCAACCATAATTTTATACAAAAACTGATTACCCTCTAATGTTGTTGTAAGTAGATTTTGGCTTGGGTTATGGTTCAGGAGTATATAAGTTTAGGAAGGAGCATAGGAGCAGGCCACTAAGCCCCTTGAGCCTGCTCCACCATTCAACTAGGCTATCTCAATGTCATTTTCCCATGCTATCTCCATATTCCTTGATGTCATTAGTATCTAGGAATCTATCGATCTCTCTCTTGAACATACCCAATAACTGCGATTCCACAGCCCTGTGGGGTAGAGAATTTCAAAGAATCACTATCCTCTGACTGAACAAATTCCTCCTCATCTCAGTTCTAATTGGCCTATCCCTAATTCAAACATTGTGCCCCCTGGTTCTGGCACCACCCGCTCTCCCCCCGCCCCATACCACCCTGCCCCCGAAGCCGGGAAAACATCCTTTCTGTGCCTAACCTGTCTAGCCCCTTAGGGATTATGTACGTTTCAATGAGATCATCTCTCATTCTCCAACACACTACAGAATACAGCACGAGTCTCCTCTATCACTCCACATAAGACAGTCCCACCATCCCAGGGATTAGTCTGGTGAACTGCCACTGTACTCCTTTTATAACAAATATATCCTTCCTTAGGTAAGGGGACCAAAACTTAACACAATACTCCAGGTGCGGTCTAACCAAGGTTCTATACAATTGAAGCAAGACATTTTTACTCCTGTACTCCAAATCCTCTTGCGATAAAGGCCAATATATCATTTGCCTTTGCAATTTCTTGCTGCAACTGCATGTTAACTTTCAGCGACTCATGAACAAGGACACACAGGTTCCTTTGGTTATCAACACTCTCCAATCTCTCACCATTTAACAAATACCTTGTATCTCCATTCCTCCTATGAAATAGGATAACCTCACACTTATCCACTTATATTCCACCTGTCATGTTCTTTCCCACTCACTAAGCCTGTCCAAATCCCCTCAAAGCCTCTTTGCATCCTCCTCACAACTCACATTCCCATCTAGTTTTGTGTCATCAGCAAACTTGGAAATATTACATTTGGCCCCTACAACCAAATAATTGATGATAGGTTGTGAACAGCTGAGTCCCAATTACTGACCCTTGCGGTACCCCACTAGTCACATCGTGCCATCTTGAGAATGACCCATTTATCCCTACTCTCTGTTATCTGTCTGTTAACCAATCCTCAATTCATGCAGTATATTACCCCCACCCTATGTTTTCTAATTTATTTTACTAACCTCCCGTGTGGAACCTTATCGAAAGCCTTCTGAAAATCCAAATACACCACTTCTATTGATTTCCCCCCTATCTATTCTTCTAATAACATCCTCAAAAAACTCCAATCAGTTTGTCAAATATGATTTGCCTTTTATAAATCTATGTTGACTCTGTCCAATCAGATCATGATTTTCTAAGTGTCCATTTATCACATCCTTTATAATAGATACTAGTATTTTCCCTAAGACTGACATCAGGTTAATAGATCTGTAGTTCTCTGTTTTCTCTCCCCCTTCTTTCTTCAATTGTGGAGTTGCATTTGCTATCTTCGAATCTGCAGGCACAATTTCAGAATCTATATCACCAATGCATCCACTATCTCTACAGTTATCTCTTTCAACACTCTGGGATATAGATTGTCAGGTCCCAGGGATTTCTCAACTTTCAGTTCCATTAATTTCTCCAATACTACTTTTTTACTAATACTAATTTCTTTCAGTTCCTCATTCCCGCTAGTTTCTTGGTTCTCTAATATTTGAGAGGTTTTTTTGTATCTTCCTCTGTGAAGACAAACACAAAGAGCCATTGGTGGAAATTGTGATGTATTTCAGAGCATAACTTCTTATATATTGAATATTATTAATTTATAAGAAGTTTTTGACAGGTATGATTGTATATATATTAACTCATTAGGCTCCTGACCAGAGCCACAATGGATTTTTGTTTTTTTTTCTACAGATACCAATGGATCCAGTTTGATGTAAAGAATAGGAGATGCACATATGCAAGCTCTTTAATTTAAAAAAAAGCAATAAAAATGTGCATACACTGTTTCTAAGAGTGCTTCATATTGTTATATAAAAAATAAAGTTTCTTTTGGAGGAAAATAAATTAAAACAGGAAACCTGTTAGCCCAGCAATAAAATTGTCATTTGAACTTACAATAATTTTAAATGTAAAAATGTCTAGTGTAATTTAGTAAGTTGCTTTTGAGAAATGGAAATGTCATCTAAAATAAAGCATGAACAAACAAAATATGCTAATGCCTGGAATCGATTGGAATGTTTGATTTCTGTTTTAAAGGTATTATGAGGATATTTTATTGGACTATAAAGCTTCTCCAGGACTCATGAATGATGTACAATGGTAACTATTGCATGTGTAAAATAGTATGAGGAGATAGTTAGGGAAAAGGGACACATCACCAAATGGGAACTGGAATAACCTATATTGAATGTAATTCAATGGAATATATCAATCTGATATATTCTAGTGAAGGGAAAGCCCTAGATGAAACTAGTAAAGTAATAGATTTCTCTTAGAGATATTGTGTCTTTGACCAGGAACTTTTTTTAAGAGAACTGAATTTGACAGTCTGGCCACTACCCGAAGCATTGGGACCATACATGGAGAGATAAGGAAAGACTTCAAGATCTTTTGATAAGATCACCTGAGAGTCAAGAATGAAGTTGAGACACTGCATTGTGCTACATGTGAAATAACCAACAGAATATACAAGGAATCAATTCAAAAATGGGCTTGTTCAAAGGTCAGGAGATACTTATTGAAATGCATTGAAGAGCAGGTCTCAGTCATGTGCAACTACTTGATAAATGGCATAAAATGGTTAATATGGCCAGTAGAGTGAGCAAACATCCTTAAGCCATCAAGGCACTGACACATACTCCATAGAGAAACTGACTTTAAGACAATTAGGATGGTAATGGTCAGAGCGAGTAAAATTCAAGTGAAAGTAAAAGGAATTTTGGATTGGGGCAAATGAAAGCTAGGGAGTAATGATCCTTAATAAGAAATATTTTTACAGGACGCAGTGTATCATCCTGGAGTCATGTCTACAGCTGCAAAAATGTCTGTCTGTTCTCCTATCGAATCTCCTACCACTACTGCTCTCCCACTCTATTTCCTCCCCAGCTGTGCACCCATGGTGCCACAAACTTGTATCTTGCTACCCTCCTCTGAGGAAATATCACCCTCACCAGCATCCAAATGGAAAGCTGGTTAGTGAGCAAAATAAATTCAGGCATCTTCTGTACTACCTTTATGGTACTCTTTGGTCTTTGACGCATTATAGGTCAAGTAGGGTTACTGAGCCTAGGAGATAGTTTTTGCAACAAAATAGAACTTTGATAATTAAGGAGCCAGAATGGGTGGCCAATATTATAGTCAGCCTTTCTTGATTGGGTCATGGTAATTTTGACTTTGGGCAATCGTGAAAAATATCAGATCAACCACCTGCTATGCAATTCTCCTGGTTTTCATTTCCATTGACTCACCCAAAGTCAGAATTTCCCCATTGACTTGTTCTTGTCATTATTCACATAAAACCTTGGTTAGTGTTTATTAGTACCAGGTATTTTGATCAGTTGAGAAAATATGTCACTTTTAATGCTACTTATCAGTTCTTTTATAAAGCCAGAAAGAGAATTATCCTTCCTGGAGACAGGGAAGATGCGACTACTAAGCAAACTAGTAGCCTGGACTACGAAAATTTGGGGGGGGGTTGTGGGTGGGGTGGGGGTGCGGCGGTAGTTGCTGGGATTGCATAAAAATTATTGAACTATTTATGAAACTCAAGAATGATACATTTTGGCCAAATAGCGGATTTCCACCATCGGGATTTCAGAAATCTGCCATTGACATCTCCCTTTCCGACATTCAGACCTGAAAGACCACCTTTAAAAATAAAATGGCACTGTCACTGACAGTTGCTGCAAGTAGAAACTGCTGCTTCCGACATTTATACAGTTTCATGATTTTCCAGCAGGTTTTTAAACAAATCAGAACTGTCAGGTATTCCCCGTTCCTAGCAACTGCCAGTTTTTTTAAAAACCTTAACTGTCAGTTAATCTGATAGTTGCTGAGAGAGGGAACTAAATGCAGAGCAGCGATTGGAGGGACTGCAAGTGTGGCAAAGACAGAGCTGCTCCTCCAATCACAGTTTCTCTCCTATGTCAAATTCTCCACCCTCTTGAATGGCAGGCTCCCTCTCTCCTGACGTTGCTGTTCCTCCAGAGATAGAATCTTGATCAGAGGAACAACAAAAGCAGGAGGCAGGGAACCTGCCATTGGACGATGAGCAGTTATTCTGCCCGGTCTCGGTGTCGATATGTAGGAGATATTTTGCTGCGCCGTTACCCATCACTTTGACCAGATGTTTGACAACCAGCCTGACCTGTTTGACACCCTCCATAAAGCTGAAGACAAGAAGCTGAGTAAGTGAAAAGAGGAGGCAAGAGGCAGCCGATACTCAAATCAGGGTGGGGCTGGAGTCTGTACCAGGCTAGTGTGGGATGAAAGTCTGTACTGAGCATACTGTTGCTCTGGGTGCGCAGGGCTCTCCACGTTTCAGAGTGGGAACCCAGCCTGGGATTGTCATGGCAATACTCTGGGACAACTTCTTGCATTTTAAGAGGATCCCATGCACAGTCTTTTGAACGTGACTATGATGGACCTCGTGTTATTTAAAATTGTAAGTGAGGGATGATATACCTTTGGGGAATATATGGATATTATCACTCCCACAGTGTTGCATCAAACTGAAACTTGAATGTGTTGAGTTTTGGGCTGCAGCACCTAAGTATAAATGCAGAATTTTTATTTGTGCTAATGCACTATATTCATTTTAAAAGTTAATTGTGGGGAATGAGCAAGGCTGCAAGGCTGGAAGTTCTGAAGAAGAGTCATACGGACTCGAAACATTAACTCTGTTTATCTCTGTGCAGATGCTGCCAGACCTGCTGAGTTTTTCCATCATTTTCTGTTTTTATTTAAGGCTGAAGGTTTGCCTGGGGTGCCTAATACTCTTACATCAGACTTGCCTTGAAGGCCTCCTCTCAAAGTGTCCTAATGAGATTCCATTTAACATACTTAACCTACAGCAGTAAGAAATATTTAAATGTGTAACTATACCAATGGTTTGCAAAGAATAAGTTGGTATCAGTTAAAGTGACCATGAAGTTGTCCAATTGCTCTAAAAATGGTTCACTAATTCCATTTCAGGAAGGAAACCTGCCATTCATACCTAGTCTGCCCTGTATGTCACTCCAGCTCCGCACCAATGTAATTGACTCTTAATTGCCTGGTGCAGCGGCCTAGCAAGCCACTCAATTGTATCAGACTGCTTAGCAGTTCAAGAAGAAAGGCTGACGATCTTCTCAAGGCAACTAGTAATTAGTAATAAAAGCTGACCTTGCCTGCAATGCCCACATTCCAAATATACATCCAGGGGTCAGAAAAATATCCTGGGCCATTACTGCCTTGGGTCTCTCCCACTCTGGGCCCCCCCCATCCATGACCATGACTCTGCCACCACCACAAACCCCAGCGCAGCCCTACCCCATCCCCGGGACTAACCTAGATGGCATCAACTCCTGCCTGTTTTTCAGCACTCAACCAAATTTAAATAAGACTGGAGACTCAAAATGATGGAGGCTTCTTTGCTGCTAAGCTGGTTGGCTGATCAGAAGTCAAAATCAACCCCTTATATGTCTTGATACTGCTTACTGAGAGTCAAAGTTACAAATGGACCAGGAACACTGAACCTGTCATTGTGTAGAGTACTGAGTCCCAAGTCTGAATATGAACATGATATCAGACCGCATCACGTGTAAGAGCTCAAATAAATAATAAAATATTGTGATCATGCATTCATCTAAATATGTTCATTCTGGATTATGTTTAAGACTAACAGCTGTTATTCAGGCAACTTACAAACCCTATTTTTCAACATGTTCAGTGACAATATTTATTCTCTTATTGTGTAATTGAAACGATAATAGCCGGAGGCAATAGATAATAAAAAAAACAAAGTGAGTTTTCAGTTCTTTTGAGATTGCTCAATTTTTGCTATTCCAGTATAGCTCAGCAGCTTCACAAAGACATAAGTCAGGCAAATAGGATTTCAGATATGTTTGGACATTCACATTTAGACTGTCCAAGCAATTGGAGGAGTAAGAACACTTTGGTTGCTATAGGTAGCAATACCCTGAATGCATGCAAAGTGATTTCTTCCAGTCAGTGTATCTAGAAAAATTGTAAACATGATCAAAGGGAGCACATTTATGATTTTATTAGAAATACCAACCAATAAGTATTTTCATGGACCCACTTACAATGTACTACACATTGTGAACAGAGCTGTTATTCCCCTTTGGTGTTGTTTATTTTATTGAAGTATTGATTAAAAATAATCAACAAAATAAAAGCTACAATTGTGCTATATGTGTTTTATTCTTTTTATTATGATGATAGCATGAGATAATTAGAAAAAGGAATATTATGTAATTAGTGTGTAAATATGAATAAGAAACTAAATTCAAACTGTTGAATATTCTCAGCATTTTTTTTTAATTTAGATTTTCAGCATCAGCAGTATTTTGCATTTGTAAATTGAAACCACTGCTGATCGGGAACAAAATACAGTGAGATGCATTTTCCTCTTTGTTACAATGGTTAAAGAGCCATAAATATTTTTCCTTGTACATTGAACTTTCTGTTTTAGCTCACATAATCATTCATTCCGATTGTTTTCTTTATCCAAAGTGGCCCTTTAAAATTTGCTCACCATGGCCCATAACAAGACTGCATGCCAAGGATACACAGGCAAACCTTTTGCCCAGCAATAGTAACGGAGCAAAGTAAGGGAAAAGACTTGTGTGGAATCATTCTGTTCCTTATTATAATGCTCCCATCTTATAGATTTGGATGTGCTGATGACTGACAGACTGGCTCCTCACCCAATTTTCATCCCACCTCTGCTCAAGTTTCACCAGTTTATTGGTTTACTGTTGTAACTGAGGAGAATGTACTCCTGCATTATTGAAGTGGATAAATATATAAAAGCATAGCATAGTACTTAGTTGCAGTAGAACAATATGCTGAGTTGTATCAGCAGGAGAATGGGCTACAAATTACAAAAGGTTGTGCTGCTGTTATGCAAAGTACTGCTCAGAACCCACCTGGTATAATACATACAGTGCAGTTAGCCTATGCTTTGCTTGAATTTTGATTAAGTTCTTAGGTGTAGGCCTCAGGAGTGGTGGAGTACAAGGAAAATAATATTGGTGGTGGTACTGCAGCTGCTGGTTTAAGGTATTTTCCACCACAATTAGCTTCACTGCTTTTAGCAAAATTGAGTTATACTACAAATGCTGGTTTGTTTCCAGTGCAGAGGCATTAAATGTTTTGAGGTGAAGATTGAAGAGGAGACAATCCACCCCTGGCATCAGACACCCATGGAAACATATTTACAGGGTCAGGGCAAAACCTTTGGCATTATTCAAAGACCATTGCATCCAGAAATGAAGTTTAACCAGAGATGTAATCAATGTGTTGTGCTATTTTATCCATGTTGATTTGGAGGGCTGTTCCTCAGAAACAGAGCTCTTTGGCACTCACAGTACTAACAGCACTGAATTTCATACCTTAAGGTTCTTCCATGCTGCCACAAGGAACCTGCCTGGAATTAGCTGTGGTCTGTATTACAGTGCATCAATAGGATCATTGAAGTAAAGACTCTTCTCAGTATGCCAGTGTGCGATTGAGTGTGGTAGCAGATTGCCATGCAGCAGACCACCTTCATCAACTGTCCAATGATGTAAAGAATTATGGATTGCTCAGCCATTTGGCCTGCAGATGTCAAAGAAGCCCCTACTTTAACCCAAAAGATTACCCTTGCTAAATTTGAAGACAGTATGGAACCTACACTATCCTTCTTGCACATCCAAGCCAGATTCCATGGCAGCAGTCATAATGTTTACATGCTGGGACAATTCAATGTCACAGAAGTTTTCCATGGGGACAGGAAACTGTACTGACTGGTCCTGGGTGATTCCAGTTGTGAACTCCACTTATGGCTAAATTAATCAGTCCATGCACAAGGGAACAGAAGCATTAGAATGAGTTTTACACGAGAAATTGGGTGATCATTCAGCAGGTATTTGAGCAACAATTCTGATGTTTTGAATACACAGGGTCTCCTTAAAGCGTGCATCCAACAAGATCCATATGTTGCATGATTCATTGTATAGCTCTCTGCAGAAACCTCACCATGCAACAAACTAACGAGTGCCAGCTATCCCCAGGGAAACAGGAGGAAGAAAATGTTGCCTTTGAAAATGTGGAGTTGCTTCTAGGAAGGTATGGGAGGAGCAATTCACTGATGCATTCTTTCGCCAAACGGTAATAGCGAGGTAATCACAGCACATTGTGAGCAATGATAGCCCTCTACTTTTTGTACTTTGCAGTGTTAACATGCGCTACTCGTAAGCTGGTCTTTCTCAGGAGCTATGAGCTAGTTTATCCCAAAGATACAAGTCATTGATTTTGTGATAGCACAACTGCCATTTTAGGATATGTTGCAATACCCAACAGCATTCTGAGTCTATTGATGCAAATACGGCACAAAAGGACAGAAAATTGAATACTCCACTATCGGCACTGGAATTGCATTAGATGCGAACATGGGATATAGAATTGGGGTTATAATGGGCTTTCTCTGATTCTGCTCACATTTAATGAGCTCCACGCTCACATGTCTCAACAAGCTTGCTCATGACGTCAACTTCTGCAACGTCAAACATCTTGATTTGTTAGGGTCAACTAGTTAAAGACAGTTCTTCTAGTGTGTGCAATATGCATTCCTTTGAAGAATGAAGATAAGGGTAGGTAATAGTTAGGTACTTATTAGGGTAGGTAAATTGTCTTTTAAATTGATTTAAGCATTACTCTGCAATCTGCAGCATATGCTTTTGTCTTAAATAATAATGTCCATGCTCCATCTATGACAAAACGCTAATACTTACCTTACTTTTCAATTGGAAGTCAGAGATTGGGAGTTTGGAGGCCAGGAACTCCAGTTCCCAGCAGTCCTCAGGCTGGGAAATGGGCGCACATGCACAGTTCATCCATTTTCACGTTTGTTAGGCTGGGAACTGGCCCTGTGCACATGCGCAGAAGAAAAGGAATGAAAAAAGTGAAATGGCATGTAACTGCAGGTCAGGTGACCTGGAACCAGAGCACCATTAGGGAGAAGGCGTCTCAGGGAGCGGGACATAGGGAGGGGGACAGGGAGAAGGTCCCAAACCAAGAAGAAGGTCCCAAACCAGGGAGTGGGACATAAGGAGGTCCCAGAAGAAAGTCCTAGGCAGGGACAAAGACAGGAATCAGAGATTGATCCTATTGACTCAAGATAAATGAGAGGAGCAGAGGAAAAGGCTCCGAGTTAAAAAGAGAGCTGTGGTGTGTAGACTTGAAGTGAAGCAGGCTCAAGAGAAGACCTGGAGATCCGAGAAGACAGCATGGTGAAACCTACTGTGGGCCTTTTAGAGTAGTGGTGTTCTGCTTGGTGCGGCTGAAGATTTGAAAGTGTGATTGGAGGGTGAGCTTGATTGTACTCAGGAGTCCAGAGAAAGGAATCTCAGAAGGCAAGATTGAAACCCTGGAAGTGGATTCTTGTTGAAGACATCCGAGTGGGAATGACGGTTGCAGAGAATTCCGAGGTGAGTTCTTCAAATGTGGAGATTGGAAACCCTCGTGAAAAAGATAAGTTTCAGTGCCGCCCGGTTGGCTCTCAGTGTGACAAGCATCTATGTGGGTTGTTGAGAAATCCATGGAATCTGCTTTGGTTGCATCTGTCATTTACTTTGTTAGCAGACCCCTGCAAATTTGTTCAGTAACTTTCCTCCATGGTTTAAAAAAATGTTAGGTTTTATCAAGCCAGGTTTCACTCCGGAATTTGACTTTTCCAGAAGTAACATCAGCTGGGATCGTAACACATCTGATCAGGTAACAAGAAGGGGATCCTGCTATCTGCAGAGAGGAAGGGGCTGTTGTATTTTATATAGTGCATATTTTTGGGCCACATCCTGCTCATTTATTTACTGATTTCATAGAACCATGGAAGAATAGAATGAAACAGCAAAGAAGGAAGCCATTTGACTCATCACACCTGTGCCAGCTCTTCGGGAGAGCTATCCAATTAGTCCCACTCCTTGGTTTTTCCCATAGCTCAGTATTTCTTCCCTTCAAGCATTTAAATAAATATTTACACAGATAATATTTAACTGACCTTCAGCTAATATTATGCATTAACTAATGTGGTATTATATAAAGTGAGGAAAGTGTTGTATAAATTATTGGCCAAACCATCAGGATACCTGAGTGTGATTTTTCCATGAAATCCTACAGAAATCACATTTAATAATTTAAAAATATAATTTAAAATTACTTAAAATAAGTTAAAAAGCAAAAACAGAAACAGCTATTTCTTTCATTAGCTGTTTGAAGTCTTTGCCTAACTACCATTTGTACTTTTAAAATAATCCATCAAAAATTAAAATTGCCACTATCTGTGCCAATAAATTCAACAAAATGTTTGCTGCTTTGTTCAGAACAGCTGTCTAGTATGTCTGCGTAACTCTAGGGTAAAAGCAAAAGTCTGATAGGGGTGCCAATCAAACCTGCAGTTCTATAACCTTTGTTGACACTGACCAGCTATTTGGACCCATCTGTCAAGGAACTCAGTGTATATCATCATATCTCTGTGTTGAGAGTGAACCAATAGACAGTGGGTTAATTTGGGGCCTTGTAAAAGCATTAATGCTTAATGCAAGCTCCTAAATGGCTGAATTCCTTTGTGTTTTTATTGATATAAATGCATGTTTATGTGATACTTATAGAAATTTGTTTGCAGCATCCTGCAGATTCCCTTTAGGTTTTGATGAAATGTCACTGGTGATTATAGTAATAATACCTAAACAAAAAAGGACTGCGCTGAGTAACATTTTATTTGGTGCACGGTGAGCAGAAGACTCTTAAGTTATACTTCAAGGCATTAAGGATAAGTGGATTTGTATCCATTGGGTACCGTTCTTTTGAATTGCAATCTTCTCAATGCAGAATTGAATCTATTTTCTAATTGGTGCTTTAATAGGTACTTAAAGACAGAAAACTTTTATAATTTACAAAACTGTAATATATTTTAAAAGCAATAGCATATCCAGTGAAGGTTCTAATTGATGACTGCTTTTAATGGTGCAATTACACCAGCAGCGTAACTCAGACATGACCTAATTTCTATGGGTGTATTACAATATCCAAGACAGTAAAATTTTATTTTTAAGATAACATTAGAATAATATCGGTTCCATGTATTTATACTGTTGTCACCTTGTTTTATGTTTTGTTATATAAAATTATATTTTGGAGAATTATTTCACACTATGATAATTGTTGTGACTTTTGCAAGAGTGGGGGTATTCACTTGCATTATTTAGATATTCACTTGCATTGCCATAGCCTCCAGGGCTATGTGCCAGGCACTGGAAAATGGGATTAGTGTAGTCAGATCTTTGTTGACCAGTGCAGACACGATGGGCCGATTGGCCTCCTTCTGTGTTGGAGACGTTTACGAGTAAAACTTGTATGTTACTGTTGCATTCACTTGCTTATTTCCATGGCATTTGGAATGTCAGCTGGTTCTTGTAGTGAGCCTATGAAAACAGAAAAGGAACGTATGTAACAGGGTTGGCTGTCAGAGATCCCTTCCATATTTATGTGGCAATACGCCCTGGGAAATGGCACAATTTGGAGCGGCCTCTCCTCAACAGCATGCACTCTTCAAAATTAGAAGGTAGGTCTCAGCACACTTGGCGCTGTACTCCCAATATCCCAATATGGAGGTAGCGCAGTGTACATGTACCGGCCTCTGGACATTACAAATCCACACAAATTAATGTTAATTGATATCATTCCAAATTCCCCACACAGTTTTACATCACAGCTCTTCATTTGTTGAATGCCTGTATTAAATTATTATTTGGACTTTTGTAAGCTGTTCATTGAAGCATTACCACTTAAAGCTACATTGCCATACTTATGAGACTTGGAAATCTCGGCTGCTATTTTTGTCTTGCTTACTGAATATTGTGTATTATTGTGAGCTTTTATTTTGGCATACTGCTGTTCCCTTACATTCAGAAATCTTTGTCAACATTCATCTCTGAGGCACAAACAGTGCTGGTCATGTTAGATGTCATCATTGGCTTAGGGGAAGCACTCCAATCTGTGAGTCAGAAGCTTTGGGTTCAAGCCCCAGTCCTGAGATTTGAGCACATAATCTGGGCTGACACTTTAATGCAGTCCCTAGGCAATGCTATAGTGTTGGAGGTGACATCTTGTGGATGAGATGTTAAGCCGAGTTCCCATTTGTCATCGTGGATGACCATAAAAGAGATTATGGCACTATGTCATAGAAGATCAGGGTAGTTCTCCCCATTTTCCTGGCTAACATTTATCCCTCAACAAACATAACATAGACATTACCTCAATGCTGTTTGTTGAACCATGCTGTCCTCCAATTGGCTGTTGTGTTTCCTCCTTTTGGCATTGCTCAGAGGACTCCTTTAAACATCTGGATCAGAAGGGATCACGACCAACCTGTTCAATGCTCTTTTCTTTGACCATCCCTGAAAATATATAACCAGTAAGACTAGAGAAAATACAGGTGGAAAGACCAGTGGTGGATGAATTATGCAGGATGAGGGCATCTCCATATGCTCTTGAAGACAGTTAAGTGGGCTCTGGGGGCATTGGGGCCAGGCAGAAAAGTTCAGGTGAAGGGTGGATGTTGTTGCTGAGAGAAGGCAATTCCATTGTCGTGGGGGTGGCCTTTGTCACCAGAAGACCCTTAGTAGGCTGTGGAGTGCCCAAACAAGAGGCTCCTAACTCCAGAGCCTACTGGGAGGTCACCAAGGTTTACTTGGCAATCTCCACATGGACTGTTGGCCCCAACGATCCAGAAAAAACTCCTGAGAGGCGGAAAGTGGCCCAAATTGGCCACTTAAGTGTCCCAATTGGGATCCTGGTGGGGAGGCCAATCTGTACTTTTCCTGCTGCTGGCAAAATGGCAGGGTGGCGGGAAGATGTCGGGCAGGCCACTGGAAGCCTTCCTGTGCTGCTTTGCCAGCCTTCCCACTTCCCAGCCCATAAGATCATAAGAAATAGGAGCAGGAGTAGGCCATTCAGCCCCTCATTGCCAATCAGCTCTGAAAATTCCAGCCATTATGTCAAGGTGGGTGGATGGAATCATTATACAGATCAGCCATGATCTCATTGAACGGCAGAGCAGGCTCACAGCACAATGACCTACTCCTGTTCCTATGTAATCTTCTATGTAATCATGTGCAGAAAGGAAGGCAAATAAGGTGGATACAAAAACAATCTTACTCCTGCTGTGTCTCCATATTCTACTGAAACTCTGTCCACTTCTGTCAGGTGCTTTTTCTATTTGATGTAGGCTCAAAGAGAAGTACGCCTCACACACACTGTGGGTTAGTGTGACTGGCCAGATTTCAACTCCATTACACCACAATTGTATTTATTCATGAATCAAAGCAGCTGTCAAAATCTACCCTAGCTTCTTTATGCAGAGGATGGTAAACATAAGTTAATTCGGGAAGCAGTGGAAGCTGAGCATCTTATAAATTTTAAACTGGTGAGGGTTTTTTTTTGCAGAACAACGTGGTACCATGATTAGTAAAATGAGATGAAGTGTGACCTTTGAAACTGGTTTGATAGTTGGGAGTGGCACTTCTCACTCCTGTATGGTCGTCTGTTCTTAAGCAAATTGTGATATAATGAGGTGGGACATTTAATTGCAAGTAATGATGCATCTTGGAATATCATGGTCTCCTGGAATTTGTTTGGTTGCAGTAGGGAGTTACAAAGAATTCTCTGAGTGTCTTTATGGTGTCCTCTCTTTTTGCCTCCCCGAGGAGTAAGCCTCAGAGTATATTACACAGGGTTGAGGAGGGTAGTACACAAAGGGCTGAATTTTCCCAGAATTGCACTAAGTGCGGTAGCGGGTGGGTAAAATGGAGCCCTACCCACTGATGAAAATGGCCAGTTTTCAAGCCGTGCCTGCCCGAGCCCACCTCATTATATATTCTCTCCCGCGAAACACACCGTTTCCAATGCAGGCCGGCTCTCATTCGCCCACTTGCCATCACCCCTCTGTTGCATCATGCCGGCCGCCATCTTTAAATGGCAGCCACCAGCAAAGCACTCATCGCCACCAGCTCACCACCGCTACCTGGGAGTCATGGCCTGCAGAGGCAAAAAGACTGCAGATGCCTGATTCAATGATGGGTCCCTTGAGCAGCTTCTGGATGCCGTGGAGGCTGCTGGGATGTGCTCTACCCACGCTCTGGCCGCAGGATGGGTAGCAATGTCACCAACCGGCTTGGGAGGCGCTGGCAGCAGTGGTCAACGCCAACACCCTTCAGAACAGGACAGCCACCCAGTACCACAAAAGAATGAATTATTTCCTCCATTCCACCAGGGTAAGTCACTCTTTTCATCACTCCCAACTCACACACTTACAAACCCAGCACACACCCACAGGACCCTCAGTCACTGCCAGTGCAAGGGATATCGCCATTCACTCTCTCACACACACAGTCATTGTCCTCATCCCACGCATGGGACCACTCAGCACCTACACAGGACAGGCATACTTATCATCTGGCCTGGCAGGCATCCTGATACACTCTCCCCATCTCTATCCATGCAGGACAAACTGGCTCACAACAGGAGGGAAAGGTCGCAGACAGGTGGAGGGATGCCAGAATTCAAAGTGTTCACAGAATTTGAAAACAGAGCCATCCAACTTGCCGGCGATGACCGGGACCGGTCCTGTGCTGATGGTGAGGTCGGTGCTGCTCTACCAAGTGAGGATCCAGCAGTGCATCATCCATCAGACAACCATGCTGTGAGTGATGTGTCCTCTTTCATAGGCCACCCACTGCCATGCACTAATTATCTCCCCTTGCTTTCGCAGGCACATCTGGGAAGCAGCAGAGTCCACGACCCAGGGCCTCCAAGCAAGCTCTGAAGAAACCTCTGAAGAGGAATCTGAAGGCACCCTCCCTGAAATCCCACCACAGCGCTCAACCACACCCTCCACCAGCACAGACACACACCTCGGTGAGACCTAGCTTTAGTGTAATCTCGGGGCCACAATCTGATGAGCACATCGCACTTTCTGATCCACAACAGGTGGAGGCAGGGACTACCCAGGTCCACGGTACTTGGAAGACTGCTGGAGGCCGCAATGCTGCTGAGTCCGAGTCAGATGATGAGCCCCTGGACTCGGTCTTGTCACAGTTGCTGGAGCTACAAAGGCAAGCTCGGGAACAACAGAAAGGGATGTCTGCTGCACTCTTCAGATTGCTAGGCATGATGGAGGAGTCCATCCGTCTTCAGGCTGAGGTAGTAGCATTGGCATTGCACTGCACCGAGGTCAATATTGGCAGAATGTAGGCTACCTTGGAGACCTTGGTCCAGGACATCAGTCCTGCATTGTTGCATGGGCTTAACTCCATCGCTGACACCATAGTTGGCCTGCAACAGTGTATATGTACGCGAGAACGGTGCTGAGCAGCTCAAGCTCACTCCAGCTACCCCTTTCCATTCAGGGAGTCAGCCAAGGGCCCTTGGGCACCCATAGGGAGGAGGATCAGCAGGTGCACACTCCGGGACCATCCACGCAGGTGATTTTGGGAGTGACAGGCCCATCTGACGACCCTCTTCATGTGACCCCCGCAGATCCAGTTTCACAGGCCAAGGAGGGTGTCACTGCCGTACAGCAGGACCTTGAAAGCAGACCGGGGCCCTCCAAGTCTCAGCCCTCCAGAGGACACCCACCAAAGTCATCACAGAGAGGACGTCACAGTCAGCAGGCTGCCTCCACTTCCACTGTGGAAGTCCGGGGGGCACCAAGCTGCAGTAACAGGGTTGGGACAGTTAAGGAGAATTAGTGGCACAACCTGGGCACAGGTGTTAATCACTTGTACATAATGTTCACTCTTGTCAATAAACTCCCAAGAATGTCTCCTTGCCTATGGCTCCTTGTTCTGATGAGCAGTGTTCGTGTCACTCAGATGTGAAATCCTTCTGCACAAGATAAAAGGCAGGTGTCTCAGTCCAGGGCCTCTTCCCTGTGCTCTCTGCAGCCTTCAGACCACAGTGATGGTCCAGCCTCACACTCCCTGGAAACATTACTGATGCCTGCACCTCAGCAGTGCTGGTCCTTGCTGCCAGAATGTAGTGGGCAGGCGCCACAGAGTTCTCTCAAACTCTCTGTACTCTCAGCACCTTTAAGGAGGGGCTGGCCTCCATCACACCAGCATCTGCGGCCAGTGATGCTGTGCACCAGCTCTTGAAGGGCTGAGGTGCTGAAGGCAGACACAGCATCAGATGTGTCTAAAGTTTCATGGCTGCATCTCTGAGATGGCCCTGATCATGGAGCACAAGCGAGCTGCCCTCAGCCAGACAGAAGTCAGACATTCTCAGAGGCTATGTGAAGATCTATGGAGTGGCCTCACTGCATGTTGTCATCATCCTCCTGCGATCGAGTGACTATTAGGGCCTCCATTGCATCTCCATGACAGGAGCATTCTCACTGAGGGTGTTGGCGCTGAGATAAGCCAGACTGGAGTCAAACGTGCTCAGCTGCGATATAAGGATCTACGGGGACACCTCACTGCATGTTGTCATCATCCTCCACAAATCTGGCAGCTATGAGGGCCTCCTGAGTGCGCCTGCCTCATCTAGCCAGTGCGAGAGCCTCATCCCCGCCGTCATCACCATCGAGGACCTCCTCACCCTCATCCCCGCCGGCATCCTCCTCATTAGAGGAGACATCCAGCTCCTCCATCTCCTCCTCAGCCAGCTCCTCACCCTGTTAGAGTGCCAGGTTGTAAAGGGCGCAGCAGACGACGATGTGTGACACCCTCTGCGGACGGTATTGCCGGGCTCCACTTGACTGGTCCAGGCACCAGAACCGCATCTTCAGCATCCTGATGGTCTGCTCCAAGTTGCGAGCTGTTGCATGAGCCTCATTACAGTGTTGCTGTGCTGCAGTCTGAGGCCGCTGCATGCGTGTCATCAGCCGCAGCCTCTGCGGGTAGCCCTTGTCCTCAAAGAACCAAACCTGCAGCCTCTGTGGACCCTGGAAGACTGCCGGGATCTGTGAGTGAATCAGGATGTAAGCATCACATTCCCTGGAAACCATGTGCATACCTGCAGGATGTGACTCTGGTGGTAGCACACCAGCTGCACGTTCAGTGAGTAGAAGCCCTTGTGGTTGATGAAGTCCATTGAGTGTAGTGATGGAGACCTGAGCATCACATAAGTGCAATCGCACCCTGCACCTATGGGAATCCCGCAAGTCCAATGGCCCTTGCATCCTGCTTGTCCTGGTCCCAAGTGAAATGTACAAAGTTGTGTGCTGTGCAGAAGATGGTATCCATGACCTCATGGATGCATTTGTGGGAGGTGGGTTGTGAAATCCCACAGAGGTCACCTGTGGAGCCCTGAATGGAGCCACCAGCATAGAAATTGAGCGCCGCAGTCACTTTCACAGCCACTGGCAGTGGATGCCCTCCATTGGCGCCAAGCCCTGCAGTAAGTGGCAGATCTGAGCCACCAGGTTTCTAGACATGCTCAGTCGTCAGTGACACTGGTTCTCAGTCATTTGCAGGAATGGCAGGCGGCCTCTGTATAACCTCGCTGTCACTAGGTGCTGACCAGCCATGGCTTGCTGTCGCTCCTGGACAGCATGTGTGGGAGCCCCTGCTGCCCCTTCTTCATGAAGTTGCTGCTCCTGCCTTTGCATGGCCAGGTGCCTTAATCTCTCTCCCCGCCATCTTCTACAGTCTCTGTAGGCCATCAGGCATATAGCTAGGTCACCAGGATCCATGATCCTGACGTGGTCCTCTTGCAGCATTAAAGAGAGAGAGACGTGGTTATCGTGGCTGTACTTAGAACCTTTCCTGGTCCTGTGTGACCGCCCCTTAAGAGTGATGGTCACTCCTTGGATTGCCAGAAATGAGTGCGCTTCATGGCTGCCCTGTCAACCAGCGACATGGTGGACACTGGTCCAAAGCAGGATGCTGAGATTGCAAAGGACTGTGAGCACCTCCAGCAGTGACTGCTGCATGGCCAGCATTGATGAGGAGATTGTACAACATGTGCAATCCAACTGCTCTGCGGTCCAATAAATTGGTAGCGGATTGGAAGTCTGTGCTGGGGGTGGTGGCCGGGTGGGGGGGTTTAAGGTATGGAGTGCATGGTGGCCTTTTTGTTCCTCTGCATTGTTTGCATGGGCGGGCAGTCTAGGAGCCCGATCCCAATCACATCACTGTGGCTGCACCTGATTTGCCTCAGTTGCAGAGGCCTGGTCAGTTTATACAGGTGTCCCTAACGCGTGGCCATTTCCCTCACTTACCTTGACCCTCGATTGCCTGTGCGCAGGATGCAGTGCCAAGTCAACACTTGAACCCCCCATCTCAGCAGTTGCCTCCGAAGTTGGCCAGCACTTGCCCTCAGACACCCCCCACCCGTCGGCAGTCACCTGCAGGGCCAGGCATCAGTTTCCCCCCCCACCCCCTGCACTCCTGAGGCCTGTGAACAGGCAAGCTGTGGAAAACGCTGCTGCTCACTTACCTCACAGAAGTGAAAGGCCGCCAATTGCACATCGCCTGCGTACGTGGACGGACGATACGGCGGGGTTCCAAGAACCTGGCAGGATGGTCTTTTAATTGTATACTAATTTATTACAATTAGTTCCTGGCTGACCGATGGTGGGACGGCGGGCTGAGTGGAAGGTCGCAACCTGACTTCATGCCGTCACGAATTGGGTCTCGCCATATTTTCCACACATGCCACCTATCACGTCCGCCGCCAGCGGGCTTGGAAAATTCCTTCCACAGAAAGGTTTTCCTTGAAGAACATTGACAACTATATGAAAAGAGAAGATCCTGGAAACATTCAGTGGTTGGGGCAGAATTTGTGGTGGGAGGAAGATAGGATTTGGCTGGGATTTTCCAGCCCTGCCAGAAGTGGGCACCATTGTGGGCAGGACAGGAACATTTGGAGAGTGGCCAAAAGTCAATTGATGATTGATGATGCCTGCCACTGTCGAGGCCATAAAATCCTGCCCAACATTTCAGTTTTATGACACTATATCAGAAAGGGATCAGTGTTAGGACTTCAACTTCACAACTTATATAAATGACTTGGATGAAGGGATGGATGGGATAGTTGCCAAATTTGATGACGACACAAAGATAGGTAGGGAAGTAAGTTGTGAGGAGGGCATTAGGAGATTACAAAAAGATATACTCAGCAGGTCTGACAGCATCTGCAGAGAGGAATACAGTTAACATTTAGAGACCAAACGCAGACTGGGTGACCGCTTAGCGGAACACATTCGGTCTGTCCGCAAGCATGACCCAGACCTCCCTGTCGCTTGCCATTTTAACACTCCACCCTGTTCTCTTGTCCACATGTCTGTCCTTGGCCTGCTGCAATGTTCCAGTGAAGCTCAACGCAAACTGGAGGAACAGCACCTCATCTTCCGACTAGGCACTTTACAGCCTTCCAGATTGAATATTGAGTTCAACAACTTTAGATCATGAACTCTTTCCTCCATCCCCACCCCCTTTCCGATCCTCCTTTTTCCAATAATTTATATATATTTTTCTTTTCCCACCTATTTTCATTATTTTTAAATGTATTTCCATCCATTGTTTTATCTCTACCTTTTAGCCTATTTCGATCCCATCCCCCCACCCCACCCCCACTAGGGCTATCTGTACCTTGCTCGTCCTGCTTTCTATCCTTAATGTCATCATTAGCACATTTCTTAGCTAATATCACAACCGTCAACGCCTCTTTGTCCTTTTGTCTATGACATCTTATGGCAATCTCCACCTATCACTGGCCCTCTATCCAGCTCTACCTGTCCCATCCCCCCTTAAACCAGCTTATATTTCACCTCTTTTCTATTTTTCCTTAGTTCTGATGAAGAGTCGTTCGGACTTGAAAGGTTAACTGTGTTCCTCTCCACAGATGCTGTCAGACCTGCTGAGTTTTTCCAGGTATTTTTGTTTTTGTTTTGTATTTCCAGCATCCGCAATTTTTTGCTTTTACAAAAAGATATAGATAGGTTAAGCGAGTGGGCAAAGATCTGGCAAATAGAGCATAATGTGGGAAAATGTGAAATTGTCCATTTTGGCAGGAAAAATAAAAGAGAAGCATATTATCTAAATAGTTAGAGGTCGCAGAGCTCTGAAATGCAGAGGGATCTGGGTGTCCTAGTGCATGAATTGCAAAAGGCTAGTATGAAGGTACAGCAAGTAATTAGGAAAACTAAAAGAATATTATCATTTATTGTGAGGGGAATTAAATACATAAGTAGCAAGGCTATGCTTCAGTTATACAGACGACTAGTGAGACCACATCTGGAGTACTGTGTACAGTATTAGTCACCTTATTTAAGGAAGGATGTAAATGCGTTGGAAACAGTTCAGAGAAGGTTTATCCGACTAATACCTGGAATGGGTGGGTTGTCTTATGAGTAAAGACTGGACAGGCTGGGCCTGTATCTGCTGGATTTTATAACAGTAAGATGTGACTTGATATTATAGCTTATAAATATATAAGATCCTGAGGGGTCTTGACAAGGTGGATGTGAAGAGGATACTTCCTCTTGTGGGAGAATCTAGAACTAGGGGTCACTGTTTAAAGATAAGGGATCGCCCATTTATAATGGAGATGAGGTGAATTTTTTTTCTCTCAGAGGGTCATGAGTCTTTGGAACGCTCTCCCTGAAAAGGTGGTGGAAGCAGAGTCTTTGAATATTTTTAAGGCAGAGGTGGAGAGATTACTGGTAAGCAAGGAGGTGATAGGTTATCGGGGGTAGGCGGGATGCAAAATTGAGGTAACTATCGGATCAGCCATGATGTTATTGAATGGCAGAGCATGCTCGAGAGGCAAAATGGGCTACTCCTGCCCCTTGTTTGTGTGTTGGTAAAAAAAAATAATGCATATTTAGGGTGAAGTCAAGGAACATAGGGAACAAAAAAGAAAGGCTTGTGATTAGGTGGAGGACGGATGATGATAATAATAATAGTAATAATGGTGCATAAGAGTATATTTATTATAAAATGATAGAGGAATTAAAGATATGTCTGAGACCAAAGGATATGTGAATGGTTGCAGCAAAACAGCAGCATGGGAGGGAAGCATGGAAAGTGCAAAGCCAAGAAGACTCCACTGATCCTGGGGGTGTAAGGGAAGAAAAGGGCAGTTAGACACAAGGAAAGCAGACACTCTGCTGGCAGTGTTCCAATAGGAGATCCTCATCTTATTCCCCAGTCTAAAACCACCATTACTGGATATGCTGGCAAACACATTCAACATTTCCAGCACCTGCTATCTGAGAGAAAATGAGAGTTCTGGTTAAGGTCTGAAACTGTTCAAGTAGCAGTAAGGCCAGAGGGCTGTAAAAGCCTAGTAAAAAGATAAATGCTGTTCTTTAAGCTTGCGTTCAGCTTCATTGGAACACTGTAGGAGGCCAACGACAGAGAGGTCATATTGGGAGTGTGACTATATATCAGCAGCACCTTTCTGCTTCTTAGTGCCAAACATACAGAGAGTAATTATGGAAATATGGAACAGCCATGTCTATCAATTAATTTTAAGTTGTTGAGGGAGAAAAATCAAGATTTCTTTTCATGGCTCATGCTTGTAAGGCAAAAAGAAAACTTAAGGAAACAAAGCAAAATTATTACAAAAGAAGTGAAAGTTTAGTAAAACACAGAACAGAGAAATAGCAAAGGCCCCATTAAATGCCAGCTATGGGAAATCAGAAAAATAAAGTTGCGTATATAAAAAAGCAATAACAAAAAATGTGAAAGTAATCAATAATTTTAGATCAACCATGAGAATACATCAAGAAATATATTAAAACAGTTTATAATTTTGATACTTTTGCCTTCTGTATTCAGAACCTTGTGCATATAATGGAAGAGAAATCAGAAACCTTATAAACGAGCAAGCCCGTGTGAGAGGATAGACTTACATACTTTCTTACTGGTTGCTCCGCCATTCTGCGTATTGTAGGCATAATTGTTTATTATAATTGTCAAATTTACCATGTTGCGTGAGACCACAAGGAAAACTTGGCAATTTATGTATAATAAACATAGGTGCCTATCATGCGAACTTTCTCTACAGAGATGTAGACACAAATTTGTATGTCAAAGATTGTTGTCATGCTAACTGAAAAAATAAGTGAAAACAGGAGAACCATGACCATCATGAGTTTAACTCCTTTTCTGTGCTGATTTTGTTAATCTCAGTTGAGGCAGCCTGAGGAGCATGACAACTGACTTCAGCAAATCTTGAATGGCAGGCAGGCAAAACCTGGCAGGACAAAAACAGAATTACCTGGAAAAACTCAGCAGGTCTGGCAGCATCGGCAGAGAAGAAAAGAGTTGATGTTTCGAGTCCTCATGACCCTTCAACAGAACTAAGTAAAAATAGGAGAGGGGTGAAATATAAGCTGGTTTAAGGTGGGGGGGTTGGTGGGGTGGGTGGGAGGAGAGAATTTGGGGGGGGTTTGGTTGTAGGGACAAGCAAGCAGTGATAGGAGCAGATAATCAAAAGATGTCACAGATAAAGGAACAAAGAGGTGTTGAAGGTGGTGATATTATCTAAGAGAATGTGTTAACTAAGAATGGATGGCAGGACATTCAAGGTACAGCTCTAGTGGGGGTGGGGTGGAAAGACTGACAGGGCATTACAGGTATAGATTTAAAAATAATGGAAATAGGTGGGAAAAGAAAAATCTATATAAATTATTGGAAAAAACAAAAGGGAGGGGGAAGAAACGGAAAGGGGGTGGGGATGGACGAGGGAGTTCAAGATCTAAAGTTGTTGAATTTAATATTCAGTCCGGAAGGCTGTAAAGTGCCTAGTCGGAAGAAAGACCCAAACCTCCATGTCGCTTGCCATTTTAACACTCCACCCTGCTATCTTGCCCACATGTCTGTCCTTGGCTTGCTGCATTGTTCCAGTGAAGCCCAACGCAAACTGGAGGAACAGCACCTCATCTTCCGACTAGGCCCTTTACAGCCTTCTGGACTGAATATTAAATTCAACAACTTTAGATCTTGAACTCCCTCATCCATCCCCACCCCCTTTCCGTTTCTTCCCCCTCCCTTTTGTTTTTTCCAATAATTTATATAGATTTTTCTTTTCCCACCTATTTCCATTATTTTTAAATCTATACCTGTAATGCCCTGTCAGTCTTTCCACCCCACCCCCACTAGAACTGTACCTTGAGTGTCCTGCCATCCATTCTTAATTAGCACATTCTCTTAGATAATATCACCACCTTCAACACCTCTTTGTTACTTTATCTGTGACATCTTTTGATTATCTGCTCCTATCACTGCTTGCTTGTCCCTACAACCACTCCACCCCCCCCCAAATTCTCTCCTCCTACCCACCCTCGACCCCCCCCCCCCCTACCTTAAACCAGCTTATATTTCACCCCTCTCCTATTTTTACTTAGTTCTGTTGAAGGGTCATGAGGACTCGAAACGTCAACTCTTTTCTTCTCCACCGATGCTGCCAGACCTGCTGAGCTTTTCCAGGTAATTCTGTTTTTGTTTTGGATTTCCAGCATCCGCAGTAGTTTTTTGTTTTTAACCTGGCAGGAGTCCATGTTTGTACTGGCTATCTAGTTAGTGACCCTTGGGTATGGTACCTGAAGGGTATTTGCTCCTGTGAAATTATACCCTGGCATACATTATCACTTACAAGAGAGGTGAGAAAAGGGGAAATATGAACAAAAATAGAGACAGATGGTCACAGCATTAACTGGAAGTTTTATCAGCTTTGAAAAGTACTCAATATAAATATAGTTGCCATCATCTTAGTAGTTTTTGGCAATTTAATTGAAAAACCATTTCACAGCTTGTCTAATATATAATATTCTTGGCCTCGTTGTGCTAACACAGAATATTTACAGAGTCTGCTGAAGTAAGTAAAACATTAACTTTATTAAGTAACAACTTACTTTGGTTTCCTTGCCATGAGATTTAACAAAAGAGAGCAAGATCATGAGACATTGCATCACTTTCTGCTTGTATTCTGTGTCTCATTAGCCTATCACACAGTTAGAATTAGCCCCTTAAACTACATCTCCCCCAAGTCTCTGACTTCAATTTCTTTTTTAAGGGAACAGCCACTGTGGCAGTTTCACTAACCCACCCGCACAGGTCCTCAGCTCCTTTGGAAGAGATTATGAACTTGAGTTCTGAGGGTGATCCCTTTGACTCTGCTGAGCAGAAGGAGAATTCATAGATTTAATCAGGTTCACCAGTCTTGTAATCACCTGGATTGGTAGATAAATGCAGCATCTCTATTTGTATTGGTAGGTGACTGCTTTGACTGTGTAGAGGATTGCCTCTGTGTGCTAACGAGTACACATCTGTTCCATTTCACTGTACCATTATCTGTTTGGATGAGGTAGGGCCACGAATGTAGTGTCTGTTCAACCACTGTCCATATCAAGCTTGGTCTTGGATTCAAACTGACTCTCCTGGTTGGAGGTCTGGCAAGGCTGCATGCTTTGTGACATTTGTCATCATTCTACATTTGGCTGAAACAATACTCATCCTCTTTCTCCCTCACCTTGAACAAGTTATCAGCTTGTACATGCGGCATGAGTGCATGTGGGAGAGTAGGGAGTTGAGTTCCCAGTCTTCTTCCCATTAGGAGTTCACATGGTGCCCAACCATTTTGGAGTGGAGTTGAATGATAACTCAGAAGTGCAATTTGGATATTATCATTCTTCTTCAGCAATGCTTTCACTGTACACACTCCTCTTTCTTCCACCATTGGCTTGAGGGTATCTTGGTGAACTGGTAGTTTGGACAAATCCATACAATGCCATTAATCCTTTAAGGTATGCATTGACAAACTGCAGTCCATTGTCTGGGACTACAAGGTCTGGGATTCCATGTGTTGCAAATATCTCCTTCAGCGATATAATAACTGGTTCCAAAATGTGACCCTGCAGTGGCTTGACTTCTATCCATCTGGAGTAGTAGTCTCTTCGATCAAGGATATTTTACCTTTGTATTCAAAGAGGTCCATCCCCCAAGATGTTCCCACAGTGTTGTTGGAAAGGAAGATGACGTCAATCGCTCTTTTCTCTCCTGACTATGAATAACATAAGTAATACAGTTTGATGTCATCACTTCCAACAACTTTGAGAGACCAAATAGAATTCCTTTCTCTGACTCGACATCTTGTCACGCCCAAATGTCCTTGGTGCAATCATTGTAGCATGTTGAGTCTCAGAACTCTTAAAATGACAAACCTCTCGTCATAGTTGAGTAAATTATCAATTACACTGAGGTGTCCTCTCTGTTCATAGTATTGTCTGAGAGTGGGATTGGGAGGCATGTATGCTGCCATCCTTGACACAGTACTCTCTGACCTGAGCACATTCTTCATCAGATTTCTGTGCATCCCTGATTTCATTCAGTCACTGAATTGTTGCTGATAGGGTTATGGTTGTTGCCAATGCAAAGGTTTTTACCTCTTCAACAAGGACTACCTTCACCTTGTTCAGACTTTGCCACTGGGATATGGGACAAAGCATCAACTGTAGTCCACTATTTTGCCAGACCATACTCTGTTTTTGCATCAAACTTCACCATCGTCGGTCTAAATCATTGTAGTCGTGGAGGCATTTTGCGTTTGTGGTCTGTCTCTATCTTGAAGTGGAGACAAGAACATAATCTGAAAACTTTTCACAAACCCATGTAGCAGCTAATGCTTCTTCCTCTGTCACTGCATATCTCTGTTCAGTCTCTGTCAGTGAATAGGGTGCATAATAAACTGCTCTGTGTTTATCATCTGTTTGTATCTGAAAGAGCACAGCTCCCAGTCCTGTCGATGATGCTTCTACAACAATGAAAGTGGGTAGCTCAGGGTCATAGTGGGAAAAATTTTAGATTATATCAGCATCTCCTTGAATTTTTCAAAATATCTCTGTTGTGCTTCCTCCCACACCATGTATTGTCTTGTAGTGACAGCTGACAGCAGTGGTTCATTGATGACAGCTTTGTTGATCAGGAACTTTCCTACTTAGTTTACCATGAATCTCTGAAGCTCAGTCATGTTCCAAGGACATGGAAACTCTTTGATTTCTCTTGTCATCTGTGACAACTCTGACACCGGATGCATCCTCAATATTTCTTTATTCTTTCATGGGATGTGGGCATCGCTGACAAGACCAGCATTTGTTGCCCATTGCTAATTGCCTTGAGGAGGGAGTAAGGGAAGGGGGATGTCCAGGTGAACATGCAAGTGAGGGGTCTGTGGAGTCAATGAATGGTTCCTGGGGAGTGTACTGAGGGTGGGTGTGGTAGGAGGAATTGGTGAGTATGAGACGGAGCAGATAGAGCAAGAATGGTGGGAGGGTGAAGGTGTGTCAGTAGAGGTAGTAGGGAGGGCGAGGTCGGTGGGGATTCAGAGGCAGACACGGACCCTGGAGGTAGGAAGGATGAGGTTGGGGAGGTCAATGTGAATGGGATAAGATTTTCAGGAAGGTAGGGAACGTGCACATCCTGAGGACACACGCTGAATTCATTAGAGGCAACAAGGCCAACCATTGCACAGGCTGTCTCTACCCTATTGCGGATGTCAGGGCAGCACATAAAAAAGATGGTAGGCCTAGAAAAGTTATGAAATTCAGATCACAAGTGGCTGCACAGGTGAACACATTTTATCATTTTATAACCTGAAAATATTTTTGCTTTCATTGAGTAATGTGTAATGATATCTTTCAGCTTCATTTACAGGCTCATCATCTGACTCAGACATCAGTCTGAACCTGCCTCCTCCTGCTGCAGACACATGGCCATGTGCTGACCACCAGATGGTGAACCCAAGCCTGCTCTAGATCAAGGTCCCACCGAGGTATGTGTTTCTGTGCTGGAGGAGGGTGTGGGTAAGCGCTGTGATGGATCTTCCAGGCTGCTTATTTTCAGTTCTTCAATGGAGGAGGTGCCCTCTTAGCTGGAGGTGAGGACGTGGGTAGAGCTGAGGGACTGGCTGGCTGAGGGTGTCGGTCACTTGGCAGAGCTCCCGGTGAACCAAGATAGAGATAATTAGCACATGACGGCAGAGTCAAAAGCAGGAGAGAGAGCACTCACAGTTGCGTTGAGAGAGCGATGATGTGGTGCAGGATCCTCATGTGGATGTTTGCCACTGACCCACCGTCATGAATGGTCCCCATCCTCACCAGTCGGCGTAATGGCACACTCCTCATAGCGAGTGAGGAGCCTAATGTGGACCACTCCATCCCCGGTCTGGGACCTCTCCCTGCGGTTATGAGCCAGCTCCTCCTGCATGAAAACAGATGGATTGAGCGTGAACAGGATGCATGGCACTACATGGAATGTTTGTGTGGTGAGCAGAGCCATGGACAGGATGAGGACATGAGCTCCAGAGGATATGAGTCTGATGGAGATGTGAGGGTGTGTGTGAGAGTTAGTGGTGTTGTCTCTTGAGGTGTGAGATCCCTGTGGATGTGTGATGGGTTTGTGAGCGTGTGAGTTGAGAGTGATGAGGTGGTTGACTTACCCTGGTGGAAGGGATGAAACCATTCATCCTCTTCCTGCACTGGATGGCTGACCTCCTCTGTGCTCTGGTGGCACTGACCGCTGCTGCCACCACCTCCCAGGCTGGGTTGGTCGCTCTGGTGGACCTCCTGCTGTCAAAGTGGGGGTAGAGAACATCGCGGCCGCCTTCCACTACATCCAGCAGGCACCCCAGAGAGGTGTCACTAAATTTAGGGGCTGACATTTTCTTTGCTTTTAGAGCCACCTGTCGTTGAGCAGTCCTGGTCTGAAGACATGAAGTCGGCTGCGCTCTGGTCTGCTTTAAACATGGTGCCCAGAGCGAGGAAGCGCTGAGGTCGCGGCGTGGTGGGCAAATCCGAACCCGCCCCCCAGTGATCCAGAGTGTTTCCCGTGAATGCATTTTTAATGAGGTGGGACATGCCAGGAAGGAGAGGGTTTGGTGTGAAAACCTGCCATTGCAGCCGGCGGCCAAAGCATCTTTTTTCACACCCGGTGCCGACTTAGTGCGAATCTGAAACTATTCCGCCCACTGGCTTTGATTCTAGCCGTAGAGTCACATGGTGTGGTCTCTTCAGCTTTCCTAGCTTTTCCTGTGGAAAAACTGTGGAAATTCATTTCTGAAGTTTTTCGGCTAATCTTCTCAACTTTCCACTTCTTCTACTCTGCAAATCAGAAGTATGTCAGTACAGGCTTTCCTGGTTCAGGATCACACATAAGGTTTCAGTGATTTTTCTCTCTTTATGTTGAAGGGTTGCATTCAGTTGTCCTGTGACCCTGTGTTCTATACCCCCTGGCCTGTGTAGTTTTATGCATGATTAGGAACATAGGAACAGGAGTAGGCCATTTGGCCCATCGAGCCAGCTCCACCATTCATTTAGACGATGACTGGTCTTCTACCTGAATGCCACTTTCCTGCACTATCTCCATATCCCTTGATATCATTAGCATCCAGAAGTCTATTGATTTCTGTCTTGAACATGCTTAATGTTTGAGCTTCCATAGTCCTCTGGGGTGGAGAACTCCAAAAATTCACCACCATCCAAGTGAAGAAATTCCTCCTCATCTCAGTCTTAAATGGGCCTATTCTTTATCCTGAGATTATGTCCCCTGGTTTTAGAGTCACCAGCCCAGAGCCTGCTGACTGACGAGAACTTATCTCCAACCACAGTTCAGCATCAGGAAAAAATGATACTGCTGCACCTCTGTCTAACTTAAAGCATGCCTTGTTTCCCTCTACTAGGTTTTCAGCACTTCAGTAACTTCCAGTTGGTTCCTCAATCACTCCAAAGAAAGGCATCTCAATATGATTGATATCTTCTATTTCATGGATCTTGCCTCCTTCCAAAGGATTCTCTTTTTGCTTATTCTGTGCAGGCTTCTTGCGGTCTTACACAGCCTGAAAGTGACCCTTCTTTCTGCAAAAATAGCATTCAGCCTCTTTGACGGGACAATTTTTGCACCTATGTTTTTTCCCGCCACATCGATTACAGTTAGCTGGGGTGATTGATGGACACTCTTCCTGCCTCCCCTGCTTTTGTACAGCCACCTCTCTGTTTTTACGTTTAAAATACTCCACTGAGTCAGTTGTTTTTGGGATATGGTTCTCCCTGTCACCCCGAATCACTGATTGACTTTGTTTCCTGACCTCAGCATGTCTGCTCAGTTGAATTGCCTTTGCGAATGTTAAGCCATTCACTAACTGCAAGTGGTCAGACAATGCTTCATCCAAAGCTCCAACCTTAATTCTGTCCTTGTTTAGTTCATCTTTTCAGCTGCCAAATTCACAGTTCTCTGACAGTTTATACAGATCATTAGTAAATGTATCAATTCTTTGCCCTGGTCATTGGGTACGCTTGTAAAATTTAGCCTGCTCAACATTGGTAAGCTTTCACAGATTTAAGTAGGCACCAAGAGCTTCTATTACTTCATTGTACGTAGCTTTTTCTTTGTCGATCCCTTGCCTGACTAGGATATCGTCTGCACAGCCATCCATCACTTATAATAGCAGAATGACCTGCTCGCCATGCACCTTTGCTGTGAGGCCCGATGTGGTGCGATACCTGGGAAATCTGCGGTGCCAATTCAGCCATGCTTCTGCCCGGTTGAGACCAGTGACCTGTTCGAAACTTCCTCGCAATAGCAGAGACTTTTCCATGTTTGTTCCTTCACACACTGCTTCCACGTAATATCTTTGGTCTTGTTTTTTTTTTAATTCATTCACGGGATGTGAGCTTCGTTTGCTGGGCCAGCATTTATTGCCCATCCCTAGTTGCCCTGGAGAAAGTGGTGGTGAGCTGCCTTCTTGAACCACTGCAATGCATGTAGTGTAGGTACACCCACAGTGCTGTTAGGAAGGGAGTTCCAGGATTTTGACCCAGCGACAGTGAACAAACGGTAATATTTTTCCAACTCAGGATGGTGAGTGACTTGGAGGGAAACTTGCAGGTGGTGGTGTTCCATCTATCTGCAGCCCTTGTCCTTCTAGATGGTGGTGGTCGTGGGTTTGTAAGGTGCTGTTGAAGGAGCCTTGGTGAATTCCTGCAGTGTATTTTGTAGATAGTACACACTGCTGCTACTGTGCGTCAGTGGTGGAGGGAGTGAATGTTTGTGGATGTGCAGCCAATCAAGCAAGCTGCTTTGTCCTGGACGGTGTCAAGCTTCTTGAGTGTTGTGGGAGCTGCACTCACCCAGGCAAGTGGGGAGTATTCCATCACACTCCTGACTTGTGCCTTGTAGATGGTGGATAGGCTTTGGGGAGTCAGGAGGTGAGTTACTCATTGCACGATTCCTAGCCTTTGACCTACTCTTGTAGCCACAGTACTTATATGGCTAGCCCAGCTCAGTTTCTGGTCAATGGTAACCCCCAGGATGTTGATAGTGGGGGATTCAGTAGCGGTAATGCCATTGAACATGAAGGGATGATGGTTGGATTCTCTCTTGTTGGAGATGGTCATTGCCTGACACATGCGTGGTGTGAATGTTACTTGCCACTTGTCAGCCCAAGCTTGGATATTGTCCAGGTCTTGCTGACTTTAGGTATGGACTGCTTTAGTATCTGAGGAGTCGCGAATGGTGCTGAATATTGTGCAATCATCAGCGAACATCCCCACTTCTGACCTTATGATGGAGGGAAGGTCATTGATGAAGCTGCTGAAGATGATTGGGCCTAGGACACTGACCTGAGGAACTCCTGCAGTGATGTCCTAGAGCTGAAATGACTGACCTCCAACAACCACAACCATTTTCCTTTGTGTTAGGTATGACTACAACCAGCAGAGAATTTTCCTCTGATTCCCACTGACTCCAGTTTTGCCAGGGCTCCTTAATGCCACACTTGGTCAAATGCTGCCTTGATGTCAAGGGCGGTCAATCTCACCTCACCTCAAGAGTTGAGCTCTTTTGTCCATGTTTGAGCCAAGGCTGTAATGAGGTCAGGAGCTGAGTGGCCCGGCAGAACCCCAACTGGGCATCAGTGAGTAGGTTATTGCTAAGCAAGTGCCGCTTGGGAGCACTGTTGATGGCCCCTTCCATTACTTTACTGAGGATTGAGAGTAGATTGATAAGGTGGTAATTGGCTGGGTTGGATTTGTCCTGCTTTTTGTGTACAGGACATGCCTGGGCAATTTTCCGCATAGCCAGGTAGGTGCCAGTGTTGTAGCTGCACTGGAGCAGCTTGGCTAGGGGCACAGCAAGTTCTGGAGCACAGGTGTTCAGTACTATTGCTGGAATATTGTCAGGGCCAGTAGCCTTTGCAGTATCCAGTGCCCTCAGCCATTTCTTGATATCATGTGGAGTGAATTGAGTTGGCTGAAGACTGGCATCTGTGATGCTGGGGACCTCTGGAGGAGGCTAAGGTTGATCATCCACTCGGCACTTCTGGCTGAAGATTGTAGCAGATTCTTCAGTCTTATATTTTGCACCAATGTGCTGGGCTCCTCCATCATTGAGGATGGGAATATTTGTGGAGCCTCCTCCTCCAGTGAATTTCTTAATTGTCCACCACCATTCATGACTGGATGTGCAGCACTGCAGAGCTTAGATCTGATCTGTTGGTTGTGGGATCGCTTAGCTCTGTCTATCACTTGCTACTTATGCTGTTTGGCACGCAGCTTCACCAGGTTGACACCTCATTTTTAGGTATGCTTGGCGCTGCTCCTGGCATGCCCTCCTGCATTCTTCATTGAAGCAGGATTGATCCCCTGGTTTGATGGTAATGGTAGAGTGGGGGCCATGCTGGGGCATGAGGTTACAGGTTGTGTTCGAGTACAATTCTGCTGCTGCTCATGGCCCACAACGCCTCATGGATGCCTAATCTTGAGCTGCTAGATCTGTTCGAAATCTATCCTATTTAGCATGGTGGTGGTGCCACACAACACGAACAACACAGAATATTTACAGAGTCTGCTGAGGTTAGGAAAACATTAACTTCATTAAGAAACAACTTACTGTAGCTTCTTTACCATGAGGTCTAACAAGAAAGAACAATTAAGATCATGAGACATCGCATCACTTCCTGGAACAATGTATACTGTGTCTCATTAGCATATCACACAGTTAGAACTAATCCCTTATGCTGCATCTCACAAGTCTCATTTTCCCCATTATACTGCATGATGATTTTGTTAGATGCCAGTGAGCTCTGGATCAAGCCGGGCTGTGAATACCCTCCCCAGTTGAATCATGTATAAAGAATGGCTTAATAACATTGTAGCGGGTGGAATAGTGGATGCGGAAGGGAAAAAACTGTCAAAAAAAAGGCATGGAGAAAAGTAACTGCGTAAATATTTAGACATCTACGATTTAGGTTTCAAGAGAAATAACCACTTGCTGTTCTGGGCCTCCCTGCAGCAATTTTGTCCATGACATTTATTGTGTTTAATGTAGTGCTACTGTGGAAGAAGCCAAGATTCCATTTTATTTATACATATCCTTACTTCTGCACTCATGTCAACTGGCAAAACATAATTTTTGAACTAGAAGTGAGTCAATTCAATTACACAGAATTACAAAGAATCTACTGCATGGAAACAGGCCATTCTGCCCAACTGTGTTTATGCTCCACATGAGCCTCCTCCCTCAGTATTTCACCTGCACCTGTCTGCTCCAGAATTTTCACCTCATTAAAATCACACTCACTGCATTTTGCCAGTCTATTTCACAAAGTCATGTTACACACCACAATATTATAAGTCTCAGCCAATGCACATTAAGCAATTTTGCAATGTAACTTGGAAAAGAAAACTTTTCATCCCATTTCTGCAATACCAACATGGCTTAAGTTATTTGCTTAAGAAATGTATGATTTCATTTGAAGTTTAAATGTTGAAAAATGTTTGCTTTTTTATTCACCCTGTTGAAATATTGGCCATAACAGAATTATTTTGCTTTTGCCAAACAAGTTATACAAAATCAGAATTCAGCTCCATTTGTAGCAAAAGGTCATTGTAGTAATTGAATGAAAGGACACTTGTAAAGTTGGCACCTTAAGTACTATTTCCATGGACAGACAGGATAGACTCTGTTCAGCTTGATTTAAATTCATCCAGGCTTGTCAGTCTTGCACCTCTATTTCACTTGAAGGTGAACAAAAACTTGATTAATTGTTGACACTGCAATGTGTTGTAAAGTTTTGATCCATTTGCTTCATATACAACTGATGCAACAGCCTTGGCAATGCATCAAAAAGGAATTGCATTGCAAAAATGTCATTTCATTCATTCTATATAATGGCTGATTTTATGACACAATGGCGGGTGTGTCGCACAATCGACTTTGTGACCTTGCATATCCGATTTATCCTGTATCAAATGTAGCGAGGGGTGATTTTTGAGGCCCAAATGAAGCAACTTTGTTGGCAAACGGAATCCTAATTTCAATCTGATAATTTTTCAATAGAAGTTCCACACTGAAGTGCATGCCTTGTCATGAAGCTTTACCCATAGCTACTCGCTCAAGCTAAATGTATGCGTACAGTTCACTGGGTCTGGCCTGTTTTAATCTACTCCATAAAGCAAGGTTAATGTTGTTTGAACTGATGGTGAAATGTAGGTTTTTGACATTAAAGATTTATCTGCTGATGAATTTAACATCTTGCACAGCTCGTTTTAGTTTTAAATAGACTGCACTGACATGGCAATTATAGTTATACTCTCTTGATGTTGGTTTATTTACTCAAGGAATGGTTATTAGCATGGCCAAAGAGAATTAGAACACAAGAAATAGGAACAGGAATAGGCCAGATGGCCCCTCGAACCTGGTCCGTGATTTAATAAGGTTGTGGTTGATCCTCGATCTTAAATCCGCTTTTCCACCGAATTCCCATATCCGTTGATTCCCTGAGAGTCTAGAATTCTACAGCTGTTTTGGACTCTAAAGATCACAAACATTGACTCCATGTAACAATTACCTCAAGCCTGCATCCATCCTGTAATATATTCGCCACGCTGTGTCCTTTTGGCTTTTCCAGGAGGTCCTTCTGGAATGCTTCAATAGGAGTGGAGGCCATAACCAAATCCATAATTCATTCTGAGTTTGGCTGCCACACCAACACATACTCTGCACCTCCACACATCTATATAGCTCAAAACTATATAGATCAGAACCTACCTTTATTGCTTATGTTGCACTGTAGAGGTAATGACCAAATTTTGTTTGCTGTTTATCACAGGCTGATTTATAGAAAGCATCAAAGAATCAGATGGCCCATGCCATAACTTTGAAGTGGCAGTAGGCCTGACCTACACAACATGATCCTTCCATACCACCACAGGGACCGCACTGGTCCCTGTCAGACTTCATATCATACTACAGTAAAAAACTGACCCATGCCATGTTTACCAGAGGAAAGACCCTTTTCAGTGGAGCCACCAACTGGAGAAGGAACAGAACTCTTAATGGCTGGTAGCTTTAGAGTCTATGGCATCATAGGAGGCATCCAAATAACCAGTGCTACACCCATTGACCAGAATACAAATATGATCAAGAAGAGATTCTATTTCATACATATGCAGGTAATTTGAAACTACAGAAATGTGATCCTGCACCTCAATGCCTATTATCCAGAGACCAGCAATGATACTTTTACAATTCAGTAGTACAGAGTGCCTTAATTACCTGAGGTCCCAAGACACTGGATGGATGTACTGCCAGATTAGGGCTTCCCTTTCCAACCATGATTCATGACCCCAGTCAGAAACACCCACACAATAGCAGAGTACAAACAACGATTATGCCAGCATTATTGTATTGTTAAGAGCATGACAGAGATATATTAAAGTAATAGTTTTGTTTGGATCACTAAACAACAATAACAGCACAAGATTTTACATTTATATCGCACATTTAACTGGGAAAGTTATCCCATGGCCCTTCAAGGATGTATACCACGTGCAGTTCAAGCACAGGACTGCACGAAGATTATAAATCATGGATCTTTTATTCCATTGGCATCAAATCTTTATAAACATTACTGGAAAAGCTTAGCTCTGAGAAGCAAACTATTTACAAATGACATTAACTGCTGTTGCTCCAGATCCACCAGGATACCATCAAGAGCTCAACTCCTGGTCTTTAATCAGCCAGGTAGCAGAGTTCAATTGATGGAGCTCCTCCTGCTAATTTCCTATGGCTGCATGAGCCAGATTATGTTGTTGCCGCGACACAAGGGGAATCTGCCTCTCCTTGGGGCTTCTTTGACTCGAATGCTGCCCAGCCAGTCTGCCTGTCTCCAGCACTGTAGGCCTGCTCCCCCTTCCCTTTCCTGGTTTTCTAGTCACTGTCAGAAGCTTTGAGCTGCCCTTTCCATGGCATTGGCTCCTCCATGCTTCAACTCACAAGCCCTGAGTTTCTGCTCCTGCTCCATGTTGCAGCCCTCACTCTCTCCTCATGGCCTCTGGCTTCATCCCTGAGCCTGCCACAGACATTGCTCCCTGCATGCAGGGGCTGACCAGTTCCCCTGCTCAGTACTCGCCGAGGTGGGTGGAAAGGAGATGAACATCCCCACCATTGCCACCTGCTGGCAGAGGCCCCGTTAAAAAAAGATTTAATAAAAGGAAGGTATTAAGAAGGGGCGGCCTAAAGCTTTGTCAGAGAGGTGGGTTTAAAGACGGCATTAAAGGAGAAGATAGGACTGGATAGGTAGAAAGTCTGAGGGAGAAAATTCCAGAGCATGGTACCATATGAAGGCATAGAATCCATGCCGGGGCTGATGGCGCAAGGGATGCAAAAAGGACCAGAAGTAGAGAAAAAGAGAGTTTGAAAGGGGGAAAGGGAAGGTTGGAGCTTTGTACAGCTGGAGGAGGAGGTTGCAGAGTTGGTGAGTGGAGAAACCATGGTAGAATTCAAACACAGATTAGAATTTTAAGTGTGAGAAGTTGGGTAACCGAAACAAATGTAGGTCATGAAGGGCGGAGCTGACGGGAGCTCAGGATAGGGTTAAAATACAAGGATGGATGGAAATTTACCTAGAAAAAAACATAAAATTACAAATTTTATATTCAGGGTGAAACCCCAAAATTGAAATTAATATTATCCTCAAAAGTAAATGAGTACTGGAATTATCTTAAGTTGAAGTGATAAATCTTGAAGTATAGAGATGCAGGCAGAGAAATTGTTTCCTATTTGATGTATAATGATGTTTGTAATATTTTTGATATACTATGTAAAACAAATGGATAGAGGTCTGCATGGCAGCCTAGAGTGAGATACATATATGACACTGATTAATTAATGCTTAGTATTGGCCCTGCACGTTTAAATACAAGCAAGAAAGGGACAGTAAGGAAAGGGTTAATCAGACTGCCTTGACATCTGCTAATATTATACTGCTATTGCTTTATCTTAAAATAGTTGAAAGTATAAAGCAACTCTACATTGTAATTATTTGCATCATGAGAGAAGTTAATAGGAGACATGGGAAGAAAGAACTCATAGACACAGGACAGACAAAAAATCTCCCTTTGTTAATTCATTAAGGCAGAAGCCTTAAGTGAATGTTGAGTCAGGGGACAAGTGACAGAATAGATTGCTAGCTAGTTGCAAGACAGAAAGCAGACAGTGGGAATAAAGTATAGTTATTCAGAGTTGCGGAAGGTCAGAAGCAGTGTTCCACAAGGGTCAGCATTGGGACCACTGCCATTCACAATTTACATGAACAATTTGAAGTTTGAAATCAAAAACACAATTTTTAAATTTGCAGATGATACTAAATTGGGGGAGAAGGATAATCTATACTGTGGAGGACCTCAGCAAATTACAAGAGGACATTAATAAACTTGCAGAATGGGAGAATAATTGGCAAATGTAGTTCAACACAGATAAATGCGAGGTAATACATTTTGGTAGGAGGAATATTGTGTAGTATGAAGTACATGTACTTTTAAGGGGGGACATCTTAAACTGCTGTCAATCACTACCATCTCAACAGGATGCGATGTATTATTCCCATAACTTGTATTTAGTCTGCAAGCAGCAGGAGTAGAAGTCAGTTGTGCTATACACAGTCTTTCAGTTAACTCGATTAGTATATAGTCTTATCGTCAAACAAAGAAACTATACTATTATTTCACCAATCCTTGCCATATGATTGTTATGTTTATGTTGAATAGAAGAATGTAATATAGTGGCAGCATAATTTTGAAAATTTGAAACAAAGAGAAGATTTGAAACGAGAAATATACAATCTTCAACACTTCACATGCAGCAGAAGAAAATAACTTGTGTGAAAGTGAAACAACTACCAAGGTAACAGGTATAGATGATTCTGATACTTTGTAGGAATTCTACACACTGTACCTTTATTTTGGGATCACAACTTCGGAACAGCACCTCATCTTCCGACTAGGCACTTTACAGCCTTCTGGTCTGAATATTGAGTTCAACAACTTTAGATCTTAAACTCCCTCCTCCATCCCCACCCCCTTTCCGTTTCTTCCCCCTCCTTTTTGTTTTTTCCAATAATTTATATAGATTTTTCTTTTCCCACCTATTTCCATTATTTTTAATGTATTCCACCGATCATTTATCTATACCTTTTATGCCCTTTTAGTCTTATTTCACCCCACCCCCACGAGAGCTATCTATACCTTGCTTGTCCTGCTATCCATTCTTAATTAGCACATTCTTTTAGATAATATCACCAACTTCAACACCTCTTTGGTCTTTTGTCTGTGACAGCTTTTGGTTATCCCCTCCTATCACTGCTTGCTTGTCCCAACAACCACCCGCCCCCCCCCCCCGCCCCTTCTCCACTCCCCCCCCTTAAACTAGCTTATATTTCACCCCACTCCTATTTTTACTTAGTTCTGTTGAAGGGTCATGAGGACTCGAAATGTCAACTGTACTCTTCTCCGCCGATGCTGCCAGACCTGCTGAGTTTTTCCAGGTATTTTTTATTTTTTGTTTTTGGATTTCCAGCATCCGCAGTTTTTTGTTTTTATCTCTGTGTTTAATTGACTGCCACTTCTCTTCAAGAAATGCCTACCTTGAAGAAGTTTTGTTCTACTCTCCGTCAGGATTTTTGAATCTCTCTCTTGCCTTGTTCACCTTCATTGCTTTCTATTTCTCTCCTGGTGTTTGACAGGGTGGCTACTAAAACCTGCTTTCACAGCCATATTTCCTTTCTCAGTGACTGTCTCCGTCTCCGACTTACCCCACGTGGATTTCAACTGAAATTCCATCCCTCATGTTTCGAACCCACCCAGGATTACAGGTATCTCCGGGACATACAACAATCCTCAGATTGCAGTTCCCGTCGCATTCTGAGATCCACACTCAGTGCCATGCGCCGCCATATGAACACACTCTACCTCTCCCTCCAGCAGCACCGCCGCACCCTTTTCCAAAGCTGCGCGTGCCCCCAGTTTCATTTTATTCTTCGTCTCATCCGACGCCTCAACAAGAAACTTTTTCTTTTTCTCTCAAGTGCTAAGGAACGCAAGCTCCAACAACTCATCGACACCAACACCCATCCAGGACCTTCCACCCCTGCCTGTCCCTCTGCCCCCACCCCAACTTCCAATCCCAGCCCTGGCCGGGTATTCACTATACCCCCTGACCTTCCCCTCTCCGACGCTGAATGTTCAGTGCTCAGCAAAGGATTTAGTTTCATACCCTTATGCCCTCATCTCAATGAATTTCGGGCTCGGTACGATGCTGAACTCTTCTTCCGCCGCCTTCGTCTCCGTGCTCACATCTTTGGGCAGGAGTCCACTCCCCGGATCCTTTTACGCACCTCCAATATTCTCCCTCCACCTGGACCCCTCCCTCTGGATTCTTACCTTCTCTTGATCTTTTCATTGAGAACTGTCGGCGTGACATTAGTTGCCTCAATTTCTCTGCTCCTCTCACCCATTCTAACCTGTCTCTCTCTGAACTTACTGCACTCCGTTCTCTGAGGTCCAACCCTAACATTGTCATTAAACCCGCTGACAAGGGTGGTGCTGTTGTTGTCTGGCGCACTCACTTCTACCTCGCGGAGGCTGAGCGTCAACTCGCAGACACTTCCTCCTACCTCTCCCTGGACCATGACCCCACCACTGAACATCAAGCCATTGTTTCCAGGACTGTCACTGACCTCATCCCCTCTGGAGATCTTCCTCCCACAGCTTCCAACCTGATAGTCGCCCAACCTCGGACGGCCCGCTTCTACCTCTGACCCAAAATCCACAAACAGGACTGCCACGGCAGACCGATCGTGTCAGCCTGTTCCTGCCCCACGGAACTCATTTCTCGTTATCTTGACTCCCTTCTCTCTCCCCTTGTCCAGTCCCTTCCCACCTACATCCATGATTCCTTTGACACCCTACGTCACATCAACAATTTCCAGTTCCCTGGCCCCAACCACCTCCTCTTCACCATGGACGTCCAATCCCTCTACACCTCCATCCCCCACCGGGATGGTCTGAGGGCTCTCAGCTTCTTCCTCGAACAAAGGCCCGAACAATCCCCATCCACCACTACTCTCCTCCGTCTGGCTGAACTTGTTCTCACACTGAACAATTTCTCCTTTAACTCCTCTCACTTCCTCCAAATAAAAGGTGTGGCTATGGGTACCCGCATGGGCCCCAGCTATGCCTGTCTCTTTATGGGGTATGTGGAACATTCCTTGTTCCAGTCCTACTCCGGCCCCCTCCCACAACTCTTTCTCCGGTACATCGATGATTACTTCGGTGTTGCTTCATGCTCTCGTCGGGACCTGGAAAAATTTATTAATTTTGCTTCCAATCTCCACCCCTCCATCATTTTCACATGGTCCATCTCTGACACTTCCCTTCCCTTCCTTGACCTCTCTGTCTCAATTTCTGGTGATAGACTGTCCACCAATATCCATTACAAGCCTACCGACACCCAAAGCTACCTCGAATACAGCTCCTCACACCCCGCTTCCTGTAAGGACTCCATCCTATTCTCTCAGTTCCTTCGCCTCTGTCGCATCTGTTCTGATGATGCTACTTTCAAAAACAGTTCCTCTGACATGTCCTCCTTCTTCCTTAACCGAGGTTTTCCACCCACGGCCGTTGACAGGGCCCTCAACCGTGTCCAGCCCATCTCCCGCGCATCTGCCCTCACGCCTTCTCCTCCCTCCCAGAAACATGATAGGGTCCCCCTTGTCCTCACTTATCACCCCTCCAGCCTCCGCATTCAAAGGATCATCCACCGCCATTTCCGCCAACTCCAGCATGTTGCCACCACCAAACACATCTTCCCTTCACCCCCCCGGCGGCATTCCGTAGGGATCGTTCCCTCCGTGACACCCTGGTCCACTCCTCCATCACCCCCTACTCCTCAACCCCCTCCTACGGCACCTCCCCATGCGAACGCAAGATATGTAACACCTGCCCCTTCACTTCCACTCTCCTCACCACCCAAGGGCCCAAAAACTCCTTTCAAGTGAAGCAGCATTTCACTTGCATTTCCTTCCACTTAGTCTACTGCATTCGTTGCTCCCAATGCGGTTTCCTCTACATTGGAGAGACCAAACGCAGACTGGGTGACCGCTTTGCAGAACACCTTCGGTCTGTCCACAAGAATGACCCAGACCTCCCTGTCGCTTGCCATTTTAACACTCCACCCTGCTCTCTTGCCCACATGTCTGTCCTTGGATTGCTGCATTGTTCCAGTGAAGCTCAATGCAAACTGGAGGAACAACACCTCATCTTCCGACTAGGCACTTTACAGCCTTCCTGTCTGAATACTGAGTTCAACAATTTTAGATCTTAAACCCCCTCCTCTATCCCCACCCCCTTTCCGTTTCTTCCCCTTCCTTTTTGTTTTTTCCAATAATTTATATAGATTTTTCTTTTCCCACCTATTTCCATTATTTGTAATGTATTCCACCGATCATTTATCTATACCTTTTATGCCCTTTTAGTCTTATTTCACCCCACCCCCACTAGAGCTATCTATACCTTGCTTGTCCTGCTATCCATTCTTAATTAGCACATTCTTTTATATAATATCACCACCTTCAATACCTCTTTGGTCTTTTGTCTGTGACAGCTTTTGGTTATCTCCTCCTATCACTGCTTGCTTGTCCCAACAACCACCCGCCCCCCCCCCCCCCCCCACCCCACCCCCACCCCCCCCACCCCACCTTAAACCAGCTTATATTTCACCCCTCTCCTATTTTTACTTAGTTCTGTTGAAGGGTCATGAGGACTTGAAACGTCAACTGTACTCTTCTCCGCCGATGCTGCCAGACCTGTTGAGTTTTTCCAGGTATTTTTTATTTTTTGTTTAAAATATTGCAGACTGGGCTCGGAAGAATAATCCATCCAGCAACAGCTCATAACAGCCAGAAGAAGCCTGTTAAATCGCTTTTTACACTGCTTTAATCTAGTTTCGAAGTTTGCAGTTCCTATTCGCACCAACTTCGGTCAACTCGGGAAAAATCAGAAAGAGCTCAACAGCTCCACCATTGCAGTCAAGCAATAAGCCATGATAAGCTAGGCAGTGGCCACTTAAGGTACTGCAACTCAGAGCTTAATTAATACATTTTTAGAAAGGCTGTCAACCGTTCCAGATAGCAAAAGCCACAGGAAGACAACAGAACTTCCAACACTCAATTGGACGGCAGCAGACCTCTTATCTTAGTTTCCCTTTGTTCCAGTAATGAGTCGGACTATATTTTCTGGACCTCTATTTCCAAACCAGCTCAATAAGCCATAAAAAGTAAAATTGCTATACACAATGAAGGCCTCCACAACATGAACACATCAGGTCTGTCTGACAACCATCTTAAAAATCCAGATAAAATATGGCCAACACTTAATCATGAATCAAGTTCAATTTCAGAATATCCTTTCTGGAATTCAGAGACCATTAATCAATTCATAAGTAGATACAAAAGCAAGGGGCATGATTGCAACTTCACGGCATCAGACCTAGCCGACAGAATAATTTAGCTTATGATAACATCAACCCCAATAGAAGCATTCCAAAGAAACCTCTTGGACCAACGCATAAGTTAAACTGTGGAAGCATTACTGTAAAGCGGATGTAGATATGAAACCATAGTCAGAGTTTACAGGCTTTGCATAATTTGTCAACCATTGGTGTGATAGCCAATGCAGGCAAGCCTAATAAGCAACGTGGGTGCTGCAGTCTCATACATGCACCCAGGAAATGCCCAGCTTTTAACAACGTATGCAAGGCATGTGGCACCAGTGGACTTTGAAAGTGCCAATGCAGAAGGAAACTGTCAAAAGAAGTGGTTCGACATCATGAGAAGCCACACCCAAAAGCCAGGCAGGTACAACATTCCAACCAACTAAGAGTGTGTACCAAACAGCATCAAGGCAAAATCTATGAAATGTGTAGCCAAGCTACATGGTCAGATGATGAAGATGACCAGACCCATCAACAAAGTGAGCAGACACTCAGCATGGCGAATGTCAAAGAATTATTGGCACAATGGTACCAACAGAAGCCTTTGCTACTGTCAAGATTATATGCCCACAGATGCAGGGTCAGCATAATCTATGTGCAAAACTGGATACTGATGTAGGTGCAAACATCCTTCCACTTTGTACACTGAAATGCATGTACCCACAGAAGTGGCAATTAATGATTCAATCAGCCACTGCCAAGCTCACCGTGCAAAATGGCTTGGCGATTCTGGGATCAATTACACTTAAGTGTCACTACCACAACTCACCCTGCTCACCCCAAATATTTTATGTTGTGGAGACTACAGGTCCAGTGATCGCATGCCTACTGGCGTCCAAGGACCGATCCTTGGTCACCATCCATGGTATCATCAAGACAATGGTGAGGACCAGACACCACAAGGAGCACCATTGAAAAATCCATGCTTACATTGGGAGAAGATCATCTAATTCGCCAATGCAGAACATCAGTCAACAAGCTGAGTGGTACAATGTTAACTGAATGTGTTTACCCATTCCAAACTTGTACACATCAACATACTGAGGAACCAATTATTATTACTATTCGGCAGACAAGTACGGCCAAGCCTCTCCAGTCATCACTCATCAATACTCCCAAGTGTACAAGATGCAATGCTCAAAAATCAGGGAAAGATGCAAGATGCCCATGACAGATTTGTGGGTAACAAATTACCCAATCTGAACATCAGACAGTAAGTTTTAGTTCAACACCCAACTAATCGCACACGGAATCCAGTAGATATCATCAGCATATATCCAGGAGCAAGATTGTATCAAGTACAAACACCAAATGGCATCACAATGTGATGAAACAGATGCTAAATTGGAACAATACCACAACCAGTTGGGGACTTCAAATACCCTAATATCAACTGGGAAATGAACAATGTAATAGGCACAGAGGTCACAAGATTTTTGCACTGCATTCAAGAGAACTTTTTTTAGCCAGCACGCAACAAGCCAAACGAGGGGGGCACAGTCCTAGATTTAGTGTTAGGAAATGAAGCTGGGTGAGTGGATGAAGTAGCAGTGGGTGACCATTTTGGAGATAGTGACCATAATACAGTGAAATTTAGCATCATAATGGAAAAGGATAAAGATAGAACAGGAGTAAAAGTTCTAAATTGGGGAAGACAATTTTATGAAGCTGAGAGGTGATCTGGCGAAATTGGACTGGTTACAGCTACTTGAAGGGCAAATCAGTGACAGACCAGAGGGAGGCATTCAAAAGTAAGATTCTACGATCACAGTGTTTAATTGTCCCCACAAAGAAAAAGGGTGGTACTGCCAAATCTAGAGCCCCCTGGTTATCTAGAAGTATACAAGGTTATATAAAGCAGAAAAAGAAAGCTTATGACAGTCACAAAAAACTTAATACTGTTGACAGCCTAGGGAAGAATAGAAAGTACAGGGGTGAAGTAAAAAAGGTAATTAGGAAAGAAAAAAGAGGATATGAAAAAAATAATAGCAGGTAAGATCAAAGAAAAGCCAAGTTCTTCTGTACATTAAGAGCAAGAGAATAACAAGGAAAGTGTAGGGCCTATCAGAGGTGTACATGGTAACTTGTGCTCTGATGCTGAAGATGTGGGCAGGTTTCTCAATGAATACTTTGTCTCTGTCTTCACTAAGGAGAGGGATGAAGCAGACATTCTAGTTAAAGAGGAGGAGTGTGAAATATTAGATACAATAAGCATGGTGAGAGAGGATGTACTGGAGGGACTGACATCCTTGAAGATGCATAAGTCACCAGAGCTGGATGGACTGTATCCCAGGCTGGTAAAGGAAGCCAGGGAGGAAATAGTGAAGGCTTTGAGGATCATTTTCCCATCCTGACTAGATACAAGCGAGGTACCAGAAGATTAGAGGCCTGTGAACATTGTACCATTATCACAGAATCACACAGTGCAGAAGAGGCCCTTCGGCCCATTGAGTCTGCACCAACACATGAGAAACACCTGACCTACCTATCTAATCTTATTTACCAGCACTTGGCCCATAGCCTTCAATGTTATGACGTGCCAAGTGCTCATCCAGGTACTTTTTAAAGGATGTGAGGCAACCCGCCTCCACCACCCTCCCAGGCAGCGCATTCCAGACCGTCACTACCCTCTGGGTAAAAAAGTTTTTCCTCACATCCCCCCTAAACCTCTTGACCCTCACCTTGAACTTATGTCCCCTCGTGACTGACCCTTCAACTAAGGGGAACAACTGCTTCCTACCCACCCTGTCCATGCCCCTCATAATCTTGTACACCTCGATCAGGTCGCACCTCAATCTTCTCTGCTCCAACGAAAACAACCCAAGTCTATCCAACCTCTCTTCATAACTTAAATGTTTCGTCCCAGGCAACATCCTGGTGAATCTCCTCTGCACCCCCTCCAGTGCAATCACATCCTCCCTATAATTTAAAAAGGGCGCGGGGGATAGGCCAAATAATTATAGGCCAATCAGTGTGACTTCTTTGGTGGTCAACTTAGTAGAATCAATTCTGGGAGATGGGATAAACTGTCACTTAAAAAGGAATGGGTTAATCAGGGATAGTCAGCATGGTTTTGTTAGGGGAGGGTTGTGTCTTACTAAGTTCATCAAAATTTTTTGATGAACTAACAAGGAGGATTGATGAGAGTAGTGCAGTGGATGTTGTCTACATGGATTTAGGTAAGGCATTTGACAAGGTCCGACATGGCAAACTGATCAGAAAAGTAAAACCCCATGGGATACAGGGGAATGTGGCGAGTTGGGTTCAAAATTGGCTCAGGAAACAAAGGGTAATGGTTGATGGATGTTTTTACAAATGGAAACCAGTTTCCATTGGCTTTCCACAGGGCTCAGTGTTGGGTCCCTTGGTGTTTGTTGTATATATTAATGATTTGGAATAAAATGTGGGTGGCATGATTGGGAAATATACAGATGACACAAAAATTGGCCACATAGTTGATCGTGAAAAGGATAGCTGTTGTCTACAGAATTATATCAATGGTTTGGTTGAGTGGGTGGAAAATTGGCAAATGGAATTCTATCCAGAGAAGGTAATGCATTTGGGGAGGACAAACAAAGGTAGGGAATATACAATAAATGGGAGGATATTGGGAGGGGTAGAAGAAGTGTGAGACCTTGGTGTGCATGTCCACAGGTCCCTGAAGGACAGGTGGATAAGGTAGTAAAGAAAGCACATGGAAAGCTTTCCTTTGTTGGACGAGGTATAGAGTATAAAAGCAAGGATGTAATGATGGAACTGTATAAAACGCTGTTTAGGCCACAGCTGGAATTTTGTGTACAGTTCGGGTCATTACATTATAGGAAGGACATAATTGTTCTGGAAAGAGTGCAGAGGAGATTTACAAGAATATTGCCAGGGCTTGAAAATTGCAGCTATGAGGAAAGATTGGATAGGCTGGGGTTGTTTTCCTTGGAAATGAGGAGGGAGGTGTATGATTGAGGTGTACAGGATTATGAAGGGCCTAGATAGACTTGACAGAGATGTCTTGCTTCCCCTGGCAGAGTGGTCAATGGCTGGGGGGCACAGATTTATGGTGGTTGTTAGAAGGATTAGAGGAGACATGAGGAAAAACTTCACCCAGAGGGTGCTGGGTGTTTGTAATTCACTGCCTGGTTTGGTGGTGGAGGCAGAAACCCTCAGGTCATTTAAAAAGCATCTGGATTTGCATCTAATCTGCAAGGCTATAGACAAGGGGCTGGAAGGTGGGATTAAAATTGACATCTAGCTTTTAAAAAGTTTTCTTTTTTGGCCAGCTCAGACACAGTGGGCTGAATGGTCTCTTTCTGCGCTGTAATTTTTCTATGGTTCTATGGTTCTAACCAGAAACACCAAATAATCCTATTGTGACTAGAACCCAATGCCTATGACCCAACACAAACAAAGCACCCCCATCCAGCATTCTGAAAACGTACAGCAGCCTCCAGCAAAGTCTGAATCAATAAGCAAACCACTGATATGTTTTGGAGACTTGTAAATTTATTGCTTTTGTATAATGGTTCATTGAGACACAATGTTATTTTATTTTGCTGTCAGGTAAATAGTTTGATTCTCTAAGAATAAACCTTTAATTTAGGAAAAAAGGGGATTTTGTTGTATGAGGTACATGTGCCTTTAAGGGTGTGTATCCTAAATTATTGTCAATCACTACCATCACGACAGGATGTGATGTATTACCCCCATGACTTGTAATCAGTCTGCAAGCAGTAGGATTAGAAGTCATATTTACTCTACACAGTCTCCCAGTTAACTCTATTTATATATAGTCTTATCTTCAAATGAATAATCCACATTATTGTTTCACCAATCCTTGTCAAATGATTGGTGCATGAACGTCAACTAGAAGACCGTAACAAATAGAGAGGTCAGATGATGCGGATGACCAGGCCATTGATACAACAAAGTGAGCAGACATTCAGCACAGTAATTACTTGGAAGTTGCAAGTCTAGGTGGGGTAGAGGATCAAAGGGATCTCGGAGTACAAATACATCAATTACTATAATTGCATTACAGGTTGGAATGGCCATTAAAAAAACAAACCAAGCACAAGGCTTTGTTTCTAGAGAGATGGAATTGAAACGTAGGGCGGTTATGTCAAAGCTGTAACAAACCTTGGTTATAAAAAGGATATAAAGTTCTAGAGTGAGTGCAGAGAAGATTTACAAGGATGATACCAGAAATGTGTGGGTATGTACATCGGGAAAGGATTAACAACCTGGGTCTCTTTTCTCTTGAATAATATAGGCTGATCTAATGATCTAATTGAGGTCTTTAAAATTATGGAAGGTTTTGATAGGATGGATACAGACAGAATGGGCTGGAGCTTCCCCTTTTCTTCAATAAATGTGAGTCGGACCTTTTTAGGACTTTGTGATCCCAAGGCCATGACCACCTCGCACTCCCACAGAATTTTCTTCTCTGTGAGATATGGACAGGCAAAGTTCGGGTCTGCTGCCTCCCTATGAAGGTCTGAGGCGGAGATGAAAGCAGGCAGGTGCCCAGGCGGGCAGGTTTGAAAGCCTGTCTTTGTTCTTTTGGACATCGGCCCAATCTTCTGCATGGTTATAAGCCCTCACCCGTCACCCCCTCATCCCCACCTATACCCAAGCTCCTTCCATGCCTCCAAACCCCTTCCATCCCCAAGAACCCCTCCACATCTATCCTCAATAACCACTCACCGAGTATCACTACTTACAGATCTCATGAGCCATGTCATAGCAATGGAAAGCTTTTTAAATGAACTTAAAAAATTAAACCTCTCACAAACTCCTTAAACTGTCAATCAAACACAGCCATTCATACTGCACATCAAAAAAAATCTCTTGTTCCATTGAGAAAAAGCTAAATGCTCTTAAGTGGCCATAAAGTTGTGAAAGCAAATAAACATCAAGACAAAAACCATATCAACATCAGATTATTCCATTTTAACCGAATAAAGCTGTCAATCACAGAAAACTCTCAGTCACCTGAACAACGGTGCAAACAACCCCATACTGTGCTTAGACCATTATTAGATTTGAAGCTCAGCCAAACATTCATAATGCCCACAGCTGTGCCAAGAAAATATTATAGCTCAATACAATGTACCATATTGAAATTGAATGAACTGCTCCTTTTCAAAGTTAACGCAGATTGGCCTGTTCATCAAAGGAGTGGAGCAAATGTTTTTTCTAATTTAAAGTTAAAACTACCAGTTTTTTTTTTTCCTAAGCTGAAGCAATTTAGATGCTAAACTCACTGTTCAGGTCATGACAGGAGGGTTCCCTGGCACTTTCCCACAATTTTGGATGCATAAGACCATATTTTCCGATGGGGGGTGTCCCTTAATGCATCTCAACGTTTACACAATCCTGGTCAATGTAATGGTCAACATACCATTCCAGGACAGAGTCCTATAATCAATCACTAGCTTAAAAAACACACCTAACTTATCAGACAGCACCCAGGAATTGCATTTGAAGTTGTAAAAACCATTTAAATTTACCTGTCAAAATATTCCCAACTCCTCAAGCAGGCTTCCCCCATGGTTCCCATATTGTCTTACCTGGTGTGGTTCGCACTAGCTTCCAAACCCCTCCCCCACCCCCCCACTCAATGAAAATACCAGGAGGCTTTAAATTTAAATTTCCCCTAGGCCTTTACAATAGCAACCCTGACATCACAGGTCATCCATGCCAGGTCACGATCCAAACCTTTTCCCACCAAGGGGAATATTACGCGCATTTCAACTTGAGAGGGAGTTTTGAATTTCTGGTCCCGCAACCTTTATTTTTCAATTTCCTCTCCATTTCCACCTTTTGCAGGAGACAAAATTCAGCTCAATATTTCCTCTTGTGGAGAAGAGCGTAACTAGAGGCTATCAATGTAAGTTAGTGAACAAGAAATTCAATTGGGAATCGAGAAGAAATGTGGAGCAAATATTTTTTCTAAGTTAAAGCAGCTGACCAGTTTTTTTTTCCTAAGCTGAAGCAATTTAGATGCTAAACTCACTGCTCAGGTCATGACAGGAGGGTTCCCTGGCACTCTTTTCTACAACTTTGACTGCACAAGACCACTTGGTTCTGGAGGAAGCACTCTTGCTCCTCCCAGCCCTCAAGCAATGCTATATGTAGAAACATAGAAACATAGAAACTAGGAGCAGGAGTAGGCCATTCGGCCCTTCGAGCCTGCTCCGCCATTCATTATGCTCATGGATCAATACCCAATTATGGATATTGAGTATATCCGACTCAATAGCCTGCTCCCGCTTTCTCCCCATACCCTTTGATCTCTTTCGCCCCAAGAGCTATATCTAACTCCTTTTTGAAAACATACAATATTTTGGTCTCAACTACTTTCTGTGGTAATGAATTCCACAGGCTCACTAGTCTCTGGGTGAAGAAATTTCTCCTCATCTCAGTCCTAAATTGTCTACCCCATATCCTCAGACTGTGTCCCCTGGTTCTGGACTCCCCCACCATCGGGAACATCCTTCCTGCATCTACCCTGTCTAGCCCTGTTAGAATTTTATAGGTTTCTATGAGATCCCCCCTCATCCTTCTGAACTCCAGCGAATATAATCCTAAATGACTCAATCTCTCCTCATATGTCAGACCCACCATCCAAGGAATCATGCAAGCAACTCAAGGATTGAGCCCTTCTCACCTCATTTAAACTGCTGAATTTCCCAGGAAAGCCAGCTGCCTGTGATTTAAATCAAAATGACTGAGGCAGGCAGCCTCATTATAAAAACAGAATTACCTGGAAAAACTCAACAGGTCTGGCAGCATCGGTGGAGAAGAAATCAGTTAACGTTTCGAGTCCTCACGATCCTTCGGCAGGTTCTGCCGAAGGGTCGTGAGGACTCGAAACGTTAACTGATTTCTTCTCCACCGATGCTGCCAGACCTGCTGAGTTTTTCCAGGTAATTCTGTTTTTGTTTTGGATTTCCAGCATCCGCAGTAGTTTTTAGCTTTTTGTTTTTAGCCTCATTATAATATTTATATGACCAACCAGTGGGTTGGCTGCCTGCCCCTCTTCAAGCCTCCATTAAAAACAGAAATGGGCAGTGGCACAGGGCCCTATAAGTTTTCTCACAGTCCTCTTTAAGTTACTGCAGGTGTGTGGCCATGCAAAAACCTTGAAGAGCAGTACACTTAAACAAATCGCCCATTTGCTCCAAAAATAATTGGAGGAAACTTCTACCCCGCTACCCATTCCTGGGAGTTAAAATTCAACCTAATGATTAGGGAGAAAATTCATTGGCATTTTGACAATTATGGGCTATTAAATGAAAGTCAGCATGGATTTGTTAAAGTTAATTTTTTTTGACTAACTCGATCCAGTTCCTTAACGAAGTAATGGAGAGGCTGGATGAGAATAGCGTGGCTGATGTCATGTATGCAAACTTTATAAGTTGACATCATAGATTTGTCAGCAAAATTAAAACCTACAGGATTAAAACCTACTGGAAGACATCCCCCTGCCCTTGCTCCTATCCACCGTCCCTCTCCCCTGCACTCCCATCCTGCCATGTGCTCTGGGATCCAGTGGCAGTGTGGATACAAATTCGGTTCAGGGACAGGAAGCAGAGAATAGTAGTAAACAGGTTGTTTCCTAAACTGGAGGGAATTACACGGTGATATTCCTCAGGGCTCACATATTAAAAATCTGGACTTGGGTATGCAGGGCATAATTTCAAAGTTTAGAGAAGATAAAAAAAATTAGAAATGTAGGGTGGAATTTGATGCCCTCTCTCATGGCGAGCTTGGTGGTGGGAGGGTGGCGGTTGGGGACTCTGCTGCCTTCCCATCTCCACCCTGAATAAGTCCTGAAAGGAAGTCCCATGGGCGGCTTTCCTGCCTGCCGCAATTGAGGCCCTTAAGTGGGCAATTATCCCACCGCCCCTGGTATTAATCTAATGGCAGCAAGGGGCCTCACCATGTGGGAAGCCCAAAAATGAACCCTATTGAGGTTGCTCGTGGGCTTCCGGCAGGGGGAGGGTCCCTCATTCAAAGTTACTCAATGTCTAATCAGGGGACCCGGCATCACAAAGGGGTGGTCCACTGGAAGACAGCCCCCTGCCCTTGCTGCTATCCACCTGCACCCCCATCTCCCCTGCAGCCCCATCCTGTCACGTGGCCTGGGATCCAGCAATGATACTAAGCCTTGGGTGTGTCTCATACAGGCAACAGCTGCTGCACCCCCAGCGGTGCTGCCTTTCAACAGAGCTGCCAACCTCTAGCTGGCTGGCAGCTTGCAGCGGGTGGGACTGCTACCCTTGGGATCCTTCATCCTAGGGAAGGCCTGCTGCTGCCCAGTTAAGTGCCTGTGTGGCACTTAATATAGTGGGCCTCCTGAAAAGAGGTGACACAGGGCTCTCACCCGCACTCCAGCCAGTGGGAGAGATTCCTGTCTACCTCCATTAAATACCACCCTTAGCTTTTTTTTATATTCATTCATGAGAGGTGGGCATTGCTGTCTAGACCAGCATTTATTGCCCATTCCTAATTTCCCTTGAGAAGGTGATGGTGTGTGACTTTCTTGAACCACTGCAGTCCATAAGATTTAGGAACACCTACTGTGTTGTTAGGGAAGGAGCTCCAGGGTTTTGACCCAGCGATAGTGAAGGAATGATGGTATAGTTCCAAGTCAGGATGGTGTGTGACTTGGAGGGGATATTGCAAGTGGTCATGTTCCCATGCATCTGCTGCCCTTGTCCTTCTGAATAGTAGCGGTGATGGGTTTGGAAGATGTTGTTGAAGGAGCCTTCATGAATTGCTGCAGTGCATACTGCTGTTACTGTGTGTCGGTGGTGGAGGGAGTGAATGTTTGTTGTGGTGGATGGGGTGACAATCAAGTAGGCTGCTTTGCCCTGGATGATGTGAAGCTTCTTGAGTGTTGTTGGAGCCACATTCAGCCAGGCAAAGCACACTCCTGACTTGTGCTTTGCAGACGGTGGATAGGACAAGCTTAGGAGTGTCAGGAGGTGAGTTGCTCTCTGCAGAATTCCAAGCCCCTGACCTGCTCTTGTAGCCATTGTATTTCTATAGCTAGTCCAGTTCAGCTTATGGTCAATGATAACCCCCAGGATGTTGATAATGTGGGATTCATCAATGGTAATGTCATTGAATGTCATGGGGAGATGGTTAGATTCTCTCTTGTTGGAAATGGTCATGGCCTGGCGTATGTGTGGCGTGAATGTTACTTGTCACTTATCAGCCGAACCCTGAATATTGTCCAGATCTTGCTGCATATGGGCACACACTGCTTCAGTATCTGAGGAGGTGCAAATGGTGCTGAACTTTGTTCAATCATCAGCGAACATCCCCACTTCTGACCTTATGATGGAAGGAAGATCATTCATGAAGCAGCTGAAGATGGTTGGGCCTGGGACACTACCCTGAGGAACTCCTGCAGTGATTTCCTGGAACTAAGTTGATTGATCTCCAATAACCACAACCATCTTCCTTTTTGCTAGGTATGACTCCAACCAGCAGAGTGTTTTCCCCCTGATACCCATTGACTCCAGTTTAGCTAGGGGTCCTTGATGCCACACTCAGTCAAATGCCTAGATGTCAAGGACAATCACTCTCATTCACCTCAGGAGTTCAGCTCTTTTGCCCATGTTTGGACCAAGGCTGTAATCAAGTCAGGAGTTGAGTGGCACTGGCAACACCCAAACTGAGCATCAGTGAGTGGGTTATTGCTAAGAAAGTGCTGCTTGACAGCATTATCGAGAACAATTTCCATCACTTTACTGATGATTGAGAGTAGTCTGATGGGGCGGTAATTGGCCACTTTGGATTTGCCCTGCTTTTCCTCGATTGGACATACCTGGGCAATTTTCCACATAGCCAGGTAAATGCCAGTGTTGTAGCTGTACTGGAACAGCTTGGCTAGGGTTGCAGCTGGTTCTAGAGCACAAGTCTTCAGTTCTATTGCTGGAATATTAGGCTCATAGACTCATAGACATTTACAGCTCAGAAGGAGGCCATTCAGTCCATTGTGTCCACGCCGGTCAACAAAGATCTGACTACACTGATCCCATTTTCCAGCGCTTGGCCCATAGCTCTGGAGGCTGTGGCAATGCAAGTGAATATCTAAATACTTCAGAGCTCTGAAGAAGTCATACAGGCTTGAAACATTTCTCTCTGTTTCTCTCTACACAGATGTTGCTAGACCTGCTGAGTTTTTTGAGCATTTTGTGTTTTTGTTTCAGCTTTGCCAAAGTGCTGGTACAGGCACAATATACTAAATGGCCTTCCCCTCTGCTCTCTCACTCTATCCTTCCATGATTCTATATCAAGGAAGTTTGCACATAATACATGAATGGAAATGAATGAAAAGTAAACTTAAAGGGCGGAATTTTCTGTGCACGCTGGCGTCAGGCGTGTTTGGCGCATGAGCAGACAATATGGCGAGAAGGCCAAAATTTGATTTCACGACGTTGTGAAACCAGTTTGCAATTGTCTGCTCTGCCCGTCAATGCTGGGCCATGTTTTCCACCGTCGGACGTCCGGAACTTCATTGTAATACATCTCCATATCATTATAAGCCCAGCTCACCAGAATCATCCCCCCAAACTGGATCATCTGAGCACCTCGGTGGGAAAACACGCTGGTACAGAACACGTCTTGACAACTGTGACATGCAGAAGCCGGGACTTACTGCCAGGGCCTTGCTCACGTCGCACACATCTGAGGAGCAGAAGATGCTGGAGCCCGACAGCAACGGGACCCTGGAGGACCCTCCATAGCATGCTGGGTGCATTCTTATGGACATGGCTCTGCCATGAAGCAGCTCACAGAAGGTGGACAGTCACTGTTGAGGGTCTGCTCAGTGTCTTGGCCATGGTCTGCAACAGATGATCGTCGAGGGGGTTGAGAGGAAGGTCTAGGTTTGACGGGGAGAGGAAGGCATCTCAGGTGGGGGCGAGGCTGTGGGGGAGGCAACAAAGGTGTCAGGGAGGTGAGTTTGGGAGGAAGGCAATAAAGATGTCAGGGCGTGAGGTTAGGAGGGGGGAGCAAAGGTGTTAGGGGGGTAACAGTGGGAGTGGGGCAAGGATTACAGTGGAGGAGGGGGTAATGGGGGCAATATGGCAACTGAGGTGGTAGGTCTAAGGGTGGAGAAAAGTGTAAGGGAAGGAGTCCGGGGAGGGGAAGGAGTCCGGGGAAAGAAAGGAGTCTTGGGGGAGGAAGGAGTCCAGGGGTGATGAATGAGTCCAGAGGGATGAAAGGGTTCAGTGGGGGAGGAAGGAGTCAGGAGAGAGGAAGGAATAAGGGTGGAGAAAGAAATAAGGCTGGAGGTAGGAGTCTGGAAGGGGGAAGGAGTAAGGCTGGAGGAAGAAGCCAAGGAGGGTGAAGGATTAAGGGGTGGGAGGTGGGGTCGGCGGGGGTGGGGGGGGGGGGGGGGGGGGGGGGGGTGGGGGGGGGTAAGAGTCCGGCTGGGGAGAAGTCCAGGGAGGAAGGGAAGGAGTTCCAAGTGGGTGACAACATCCCTGGATATAGTTTTCAGGCAGGATAGGGAGGGGGATGAAAAAGGCAAGAATGTAGCATTAATGCTTAAAGAATCAATTACAGCTATGAGGAGGGATGATATTCTAAATGAAGCATCAAATGAGACCACATGGGTTGAGTTCAGAAATTTTTTTAAAAGGGACAGCTAGACTGCTAGGAGTGTATTATGGACACCCAAAGAGTGGAAGGGAGTTAGAAGAGCAGTATGTAGACAGTTTGCTGAGTTCAAGAACAATAGGGCAATAATCATTGGGGATTTCAACTACCCTAATATCAATTGGGATATGAACAGTGTGAAGGGTACAGAGGGTGCAAAATTCCTGAACTGCATTCAAGAGAATGTTTTTAGCCAGCACGTAACAAGCCCAACAAGAGGGGGAGCAATTCTAGATTTAGTCGTAGGAAATGAAGCTGGGCAAGTGGATGAAGAAGCAGTGGGGAACCATTTTGGAGATAGTGACCATAATATAGTTAGATTTAGCATCATTATGGAAAAGGACAAAGATAGAACAGGAGTATAAGTTCTAAATTGGGGGAAGATAAATCTTACAAAGCTGAGAGGTGAACTGGCGAGAGTGAATTAGATACAGCTATTAGAAGGAAAGAGTGTTAAACCAGTGGGAGGCATTCAAGGGCAAGATTCTCAGGGCACGGGGTAGACATGTCCCCACAAAGAAAAAGGGTGGTACTGCCAAATCTAGAGCGCTTATGACAGTCACAGAAGACTTAATACTATAGAAAACCTAGAGGAGTGTAGAAAGTACAGGGGTGAAGTAAAAATGGAAATTAGGAAAGCAAAGAGAGGATATGAAAAAAATTGGCAGGTAAAATCAAAGAAAATCCTAAGATGTTTTACCAGTACATTAAGAGCAAGAGAATAACTAAGGAAAAGATATGTCCTATCAAAGATGTACATGGTAACTTGTAGGTTTGCAGAAGATGTAGACAGGTTTCTCAATGAGTACTATGTCTCTGTCTTCACTAAGGAGAGCGATGATGCCGACATTCTGGTTAAAGAGGAGGGTGTGAAATATTAGATACAATAAGCATAGTGAGAGTGAAAGTATTGGAGGGAATGACATCCTTGAAGGTGGATAAATCACCAGGGCCGGATGGATTGTATCCCAGGCTGTTGAAGGAAGCAAGGGAAGAAATATCAGATGCTCTGAGGAACATTTTCCAGTCCTCACTAGATACAGGCAAGGTACCAGAGGATTGGACATCTGCGAATGTTGTACCATTTTTTAAAAAGGGTGCGAGGGATAGGCCAGAAAATTATAGGCCGGTCAGTCTGACTTCAGCGGTGGGCAAATTATTGGAAACAATTATGAGAAACAGGATAAACTCACTTAGAAAGGCATGGATTGATCAGGGATAGTCAGCATGGTTTTGTTAGGGGAAGATCGTGTCTTAATAACTTAATTGAATTTTTTGAGGAAGTAACAAAGAGGATCGATGAGGGTAGTGCAGTGGATGTTGTCTGCATGGATTTTAGTAAGGCATTTGACAAAATCCCACACGGCAGACTGGTCAGGAAAGTGAGACCTCATGGGATACAGGGGAAGGTGGCAGGTTGGATCCATAATTGGCTCAGTGACAGTGAACAACAAGTAATGGTTGATTGGTGTTCTTGCAAATGGAAAACATCTTCCAGTGGTGTTCCACAATGTTGGAGCCCTTGCTGTTTGTTATGTATATTAATGACTTAGACTTAAATGTGGGAGGCACGATTGAGAAATTTACAGATGATACAAAAATTTGCCGTGTAGTTGATAGTAAAGAGATAGCAGTTGACTCCAGAATGGTATCAATGGTTTGGTTGAGTGGGTGGAGAAGTGGTGAGGTACTGAATACAAAAGTAGGGATGTAATGATGAAACTGTATAAAACGCTGGTTAGGCCACAGCTGGAATTTTGTGTACAGTTCTGGTCACCACATTACAGGAAGGACATAATTACTCTGGGGGGAGTGGAGAGGAGATTTACAAAAATCTTGCCGGGGCTTGAAAATTGCAGCTATGAGGAGAGATTGGATAGGCTGGGGTTGTTTTCCTTAGAACAGAGCAGACTACGGGGTGACCTAATTGAGGTGTACAAAATTATGAGGGGCCTAGATAGGGTAGACAGGAAAGATTTGTTTCCCCTAGCTGAGGGATTCAATTACCAGGGGGTATAGATTTAAGGTGATCGGTAGAAGGAATAGAGGGGACATGAGGAAAAGCTTTTTCACCCAGGGGGTGGGGGGTCTCTGGAATTCGCTGCCTAAGTTGATGGTTGAGGCTGAAAATCCCAACTCATTCAAAAGGTACTTGGATCTGCATCTGAACTGCTGTAACCTGCAAGGCTACAGACCAGGTGTTGGAAAGTGGGATTAAAATGAGCAGCTGGCTTCTCTTTTCTCTTTTTGGCTGGAGCCGACACAATGGGCTGAATGGCCTCTTTCTGCACCGTAACTTTCTATGGTTGCATGGGAAGGAGTTCCAAGGGGAGAAAGAGCCCAGAGGGGTGGAGTCCAGTGAATGTGTAAGGGAGAGGTCCGTGGAGTCAATGGCTGCCTCTTGGGGAGTAAACTGAGGATCGATGTGGTATGGAGGAATGGTGAGAAAGACCGAGTGCAGAGTGAGGCGTAAGGGTGGGAGAGTAAGGGTGTGACAGTATCAGTAGAAGGGACGGCGAGGGTGGTTGGTGGTGACTCAGAGGCAGACACGAGGCATGGGAAGGAGATGGTGGTTGGAAGGTTAATGTGGATGTGGGTGAGATATTCGGGAAGGTAGGGAATGTGCACGTTCACCTCAACATCCCTGAAAGGAAAGGGTTGTGGCTGGTAGGTGAAGGTGGGGAGGTGGAAGCTGATGACACGGGTGTTGACAGTGATGGGGGAAAGGACATGGGTTACTCTGGGAGGGGAAAAGATGGGGGACCTCAAGAAAAACAGAACTACCACCACGCTTGTTAAATAGAAAGTGAAACGAGAGTCGTGATGGGAGGAACAGGTGCTGCATGGGAGTGTGATCAGTGGGTGGGTGGAGATGCAGGTCAGCTCAGATGGACAACTGAGAACCAACCCTAGTAGACAGCATTGAAAATGCTCAAGACATTGAGATGAGTGTGAAGCAGGAAGAGCCTACGTGCGCGGGAAGGTGCTTGCATGAGGCTCCAAAAGGCCCTGCTGCCCGCAACATATCCCTCCAGAATCACTTGTTTGCCAGCTGCGTGCAGCTGAACTGCTAGTCAGGCAGGTTATGGGGGGGAATGCAGTGGGCTGACTCACGAAGCCTGTAAATGAAGCTGAAACACATCATTACACATAATTCAGTAAAAGTGAATACATTTTCAGATTGTAAAGTGACAAAATGTGTTCACCCGTGCGATCAACTGTTATCAGAATTTGTTAAATTTTCTATGCCTTAGATTCTAGGTGCAGCCCTGACATCTGCAGCAGGGGTGGAGACAGCCCGTGCAAAGATTGGCCCTAATGCCTCTGACGACTTTGGCGTGGGCCCTCTGAAGAACCAAGGCCTTGAGGGTCCCGCTTGCTTTGGCTGTCCTCCTGTGGTCCAGCTGTTCCCTCTGCAGGACAGAGGGTGAGGTTGAGGGGGTTACAGGCAAAGGGGATTCGGAGGAAGAGGTTAGCCTCTGAGGCTCTTAGGTGTCCAGCTACCACTCCCCCTCCCTTTGGGTGCCTGAGGGCCCTGGCCTGACTTCTTGTGGGGAAGGAGCACCTGGAGGGATATCGATGTGCACCATTCCCATCTCGCGTTGCCACTGCAGGAAATCACCCATGGCTACTGCGATGGAGTGCAGGTCTGCGTGCACCTCAGTGTTCTACTGGACCAGGGTCTCCATGGAGTCCGCCATTGTTCCCACAGAGACCTCCATACATGCAGATGTGGGCACCATTTCATCAAAGACCAGGCGAACTCTCTCCTTCGACTTGTGTGCCACTCTTAAGGGCTTCCAACAGCCCTGCGTGATATTCCCCCACTTTCTGCTGACTCTCCACGATGAGTTGGAAGACCAAAACCAGAGGTTTGTCATCTGACTCAGACCTCACAGACGCCCCTTCCCCAGCAATCCTCCAAGTGAAGGGAGAGCTCGGCTCAGCTTGCCGCCCCCTGCTGTGGACACGTGTCTGTGCAGTGACCACCAGATTGTGAACCTGAGCCTGCTCTAGATCTAGGTATCACCGAGGTGTGTGTCTCTGTGCTGGTGTAGGGTGTGGATAAGCGCTGTGACGGGTCTTCCAGCCTATTTATTTGCAACTCTTCACTAGAGGAGGTGTCCTGTTGGCTGGAGGTGAGAACGTGGATGGAGCTGAGGGCATCAGTCACTTGGCAGAGCTCCCTGTGAAACAAAGTGGAGATAATTAGTGCATGGCAGCAGAGTCAAAAGCAGGAGAGAGAGCACTCATGAGTTTTTCCAGGTATTTTTATTTTTGTTTTGAGAGAGCACTCACACTTGCTTGAGAGAAGGATGATGTGGTGCAGGATCCTCACATGAGTGTTTGCTGCCGACCTCACCATTGCCGCAGGCACGGTCCATGCCCTTACTAGTCAGCCTGATGGTACGGTCCTCAAAGTGAGTGAGAGGCCTAATGTGGGCCACTCCACCTCTGGTCTGAGACCTCTCCCTGCTGCTTTGAGCCAGCTTCTCCTGCATGAAAACAATGTGAGCAGGACACATAGCCCTGCGTGGAATGTTTGTGTGGTGAGCGGAGTCATAGATGGGATGAGGATGCGAGCTCGAGAGGATATGAGCCTGATAGAGATGGGAGGGTATATGTGAGAGTTAGTGGTGAGGTCCCTTGAGGTGTGAGATCCCTGTGGATGCGAGTGTGTGAGTTGGGAGTGATGAGGAGAGTGTCTTACCCTGGTGGTACAGATGAGACCATTCATCCTCTTGTGGCACTGGGTGGCTGTCGTCTTTTGCAGGGCACTGCTGCTGACCATTGCTGACACCACCTCCTATGCTGGATTGGTCACCTTGCTTGCTAGTCTTTGCCCAGAGAGGGTGTAGAGGACATCATGGTGGGCCTCCATGGCATCCAAAATGTATTAGAGGGACACGTCATTAAACTGTGGTTGGGGGGGTTGGAGCTGCTGCAGTCTTCTTGCCTTTCGGGGACATGTCTTCTTAGCATCAGTCTTGGGCTGGAAGCATTGAGAGGTGTGCATATGGCTGCACTTTAAATATGGTGCTTGGCAAGATGAAGCTTCGAGGTGATGGCGTGGTGGGTGAATGAGAGCCCGCTTGCCAGTGAAACGGCGTGTTTCCAGGGAATGCATGTTACGGCGTGAAAAGCCAACCTTTTTCCTTCCAGCTACCGCACTTAGTGCAAATCTAGGACGATTCCGCCTGAAGAAGAAAAATGCCATAGGTTATAAATGTTTGGAATAGTCTATCAAGCAAATGAACAGGGAATGATTTTCTTTAATCTGCTCCTACAGGGCCAGAACAAATCTCCCACAGGCTGCTTGGATTTTACATGAACCTGACCAATTTTTTCATGCAAGTGTCACTTAGTGTGTGTGTGTGTGAGTGTGTGTGGTCAACTCCTAGTTGGAATCTTGCCAAACATTTTGAACCCACAGTATAATTTAAAAACGTCCTTGTGGTTCTGCCCCATCAGGAGAGTGGGAGAACTTGTAAAAAGACAGATGAATCAAGGAAGAATTTAGCTTGCCTATTTAACCTTAAACGAGATAGCAGCCTACAAAATTGAATGCTTGAATGAGGGAGAGAGTCCAACTATCCTAGCATTTTAGGACATTCTCACTGCTACATTGACAGTGCCACAGGGCATCTCCTATCAATTGTGGGGAATTGTGGGTAACAAGAACAGATGGCAGGAAAATCTCTGGGCATACAAGCCATTGGTGCATACAGATGGCAGGCAGGAAGGAGCTGCCAGCAGCATTCCTGATCAGATACAGTGGAAAGGAAATTAAGATTTGGTTGGGAAGGTGGTAGCTGACTTCACTGCTCAATTTTTCCCTGTTTTTCTGCCACTATTCTGTCCAATTTTGGATGTGACCTGGGAAGAAAATGAAGTCCATAAAATCAAAACCCGAAGGTTTTTGAAGTTATAATATGATGCCTTTGATGGAGCAGTTAATGTTTTCAAGGAATGAAATTCAATATGCAGATTTGGGATGTAGAATGAAGTGAAATGACTGATGTTGAACTGTTTTCCTGTTTATTTTAGTTTTATTACTTTAAACAAAGACATCAGTTAGAACAACCACTGAAGCAGACCTTTAACAAGCTCATTTTACACAATCCAACATGAGAACTCAGTCAAACCATATAACATGATTCTATATAATTATATGATTCTTTATACTACATTCACAATTCACTGTAAGAACTCAGGTATCATGCTGCACAATTCCAGCATAAGTACTGTGATGGAATCCACAGTTTGTGGGACCAGCGGGGAAGCACATGTGAGCTGTTGTGTGCATGGATGCTTGTCGAATGTTCTGGTGGGTGCATTGACTTTGGTTTCAAAGTTTCTATTTTTTTTTTGAGACAGTCCCTAACTGAAAGAGAAACAAGAACTCTAGGGGTAGGATTTTTTATCCCGCGAGCGGGCATGCGCCCGACGTGATCTGGCCTAAAATAGCGCGCGATGACGCTGGGTGAGCGTCTCGACGTCATTGCGCACTCACGCGATATTTCAGTCGGCGGGCGCGCACGAGAGTCGGCATCGTGCCCGCCGGCGATTAAGAGGCCTATTAAGGCCATTAATCAATTAATTAAAAGCCCTTTTTCGCTGCCCGTCCAACCTTACGATTGGCGGGTGGGTGAATCAGTCAGGTGCGCTTTGGATTTCTTAGGAAGCCTCATCCATGGGCGGGAAAAAAAAATGTTTTGACATAATTTTTATTACGTTTATGCTCATGTGAGTGGGTCCTGTGTGGGGACATTTTTTTCAGACTTTCAAAAGCTTTATCTTGGATTTTAAAATTCTCCAGCCGCTTGGGGCAGCTCCTGCCTTCAGGGAGCTTTCAGTGAGCGCTCCCCCATGCACGCGCAGACTTTTACACACGCCCTCGTCCCGCCCCCACCACCCCGGCAGTGCTGAGCTTCTCAGCGTTTCTATCACACGGGCTGACCGTTTTACTGGCCAGCCAGCCTGAAATCGCAGTCGGGGCCGATCGCAGGCAGCAGGCCATTTCCCAGCTGCTCTGGGGCCCGCCCACCGTGCCCACCCGATGACCCCAAAAATCCTGCCGCAGGTTTCTGGGAATATGGCATCTGAGGAGGACCAAGTTTTGAAGGACTTTGTGGCTGAACGTGGTGCCATCTGTGCTAAGGGGACTGCCAGTAAATATAGTCTTCCATAAGAGCATAAGACCATAAGACATAGGAGCAGAAATTAGGCCATTCAGCCCATTGAGTCTGCTGCACCATTCAATCATGGCTGATAAGTTTCTCAACCCCATTCTCCCGCCTTCTCCCCGTAACCTTTGATTCCCTTACCAATCAAGAACCTATCTATCTCAGTCTTAAATACACTCACTGAGCTGGCCTCCACAGACTTCTGTGGCAATGAATTCCATAGATTCACCACTCTCTGGCTAAAGAAGTTTCTCCTCATCTCTGTTCTAAAAGGTCTTCCCTTTACTCTGAGGCTGTGCCCTCAGGTCCTAGTCTCTCCTACTAATGGAAACATCTTCCCCACGTCCACTCTATCCAGGCCTTTCAGTATTCTGTAAGTTTCATTCAGATCCCCCCTCATCCTTCTAAACTCCATCGAGTATAGACCCAGAGTCCTCAAACGTTCCTCATATATTAAGCCTTTCATTCCTGGGATCATTCTTGTGAACCTCCTCTGGACCCTCTCTAGGGCCAGAACATCCTTCCTGAGATACGGGGCCCAAAATTGCTCACAATATTCTAAATGTGGTCTGACCAGAGCCTTATAAAGCCTCAGCAGCACATCCCTGCTTTTATATTCTAGTCCTCTCAAAATAAATGCCAACATTGCATTTGCCTTCCTAACTACCGACTCAACCTGCAAGTTAACCTTAAGAGAATCCTGGACCAGGACTCCCAAGTCCCTTTGCACTCCAGATTTCTGAATTCTCTCCCCATTTAGAAAATAGTCTATGCCTCTATTCTTCCTACCAAAGTGCATGACCTCACACTTCCCCATGTTGTATTCCATCTGCCACTTCTTTGCCCATTCTCCTAACCTGTCCAAATCCTTCTGCAGCCTCCCCGCCTCCTCAATACTACCTGTCCCTCCAGCTATCTTTGTATCATCTGCAAACTTAGCCAGGATGCCCTCAGTTCCTTCATCTAGATCATTAATGTATAAAGTGAAAAGTTGTGGTCCCAACACTGACCTCTTCGGAACTCCACTAGTCACCGGCCGCCATCCTGAGAAGGACCCCCTTATCCCCACTCTCTGCCTCCTGCCAGACAGCCAATCTTCTATCCATGCTAGTACCTTGCCTCTAACACCATGGGCTCTTATCTTTCTGAGCAGCCTCCTGTGCGGCACCTTGTCAAAGGCCTTCTGGAAGTTCAAGTAGATAACATCCATTGGCTCTCCTTTGTCTAACCTACTCGTTACCTCCTCAAAGAATTCTAACAGATTTGTCAGGCATGACCTCCCCTTGATGAAACCTTGCTGACTTTGCCCGATTTTACCAAGCACTTCCAAGTATTCTGAAATCTCATCCTTAATAATGGACTCTAAAATCTTACCAAAGACCGAGGTCAGGCTAATCGGCCTGTAATTTCCCGTCTTTTGCCTCACTCCCTTCTTAAACAGGGGGGTTACATTAGCGATTTTCCAGTCCTCTGGGACCCTCCCTGACTCCAGTGATTCCTGAAAGATCGCCACTAACGCCTCCACTATCTCTTCAGCTATCTCCTTCAGAACTCTGGGGTGTAATCCATCTGGTCCAGGTGATTTATCCTCCTTCAGACCTTTCAGTTTTCCTAGCACCTTCTCCTTGGTAATGGCCACCATACTCACCTCTGCCCCCCGACTCTCTTGAACTTTGGGGATGTCACTCGTGTCTTCCACTGTGAAGACTAACGCAAAGTACCTATTCAGTTCCTCTGCCATTTCTTTGTTCCCCACTACTACTTCTCCAGCGTCATTTTCCAGCGGCCCAATGTCCACTTTTGCCTCTCTCTTACCCTTTATGTATTTAAAAAAACTCTTGCAATCTTCTTTTATATTACTGGCTAGTTTACCCTCATATTTAATCTCCTTCCTCCTTATTTCTTTTTTAGTTGTCCTCTGTTGGTCTTTGTAGGCTTCCCAATCCCCTGGTTTCCCACTGCTCTTCACCGCATTGTATGCTTTCTCTTTAGCATTTATGCTGTCCCTGACTTCCCTTGTCAGCCATGGTTGCCTTGTCTTCCCTTTGGTTTGCTTCTTCTTCCTAGGGATGAATTTTTGCTATGTCTCCCAAATTGCTCCCAGAAACTCCTGCCATTGCTGTTCCACTGTCTTTCCTGCTAGGCTCATCTTCCAGTCAATTCTGGCCAGCTCCTCCCTCATGCCTCTGTAGTTGCCTTTATTCAACTGTAATACCGTTACATCTGATTCCAGCTTTTTCCTCTCAAATTGCAGTGTAAATTCTATCATATTATGGTCACTTCCTCCTAAGGGTTCCTTCAACTTAAGCTCCCTTATTAAATCTGCCTCATTACACATCACTAAATCTAGAATTGCCTGTTCCCTAGCGGGCTCCACCACAAGCTGCTCCAAAAAGCCATCTCGTAGACATTCCACAAATTCCTTTTCTTGGGATCCACTGCCAACCTGATTTTCCCAGTCTACTTGCATATTGAAATCCCCCATGATCACTGTAACCTTGCCTTTCTTACACACCTTTTCTATCTCCTGGTGTATCTCGTGCCCCACATCCTGACTACTGTTCGGAGGCCTGTCCATTACTCCCATTATGGTTTTTTTCACCTTTGCGGTTCCTCAACTCTACCCACACAGATTCTACATCATCTGACCCTACATCATTTCTTGCTCTCGATTTAATTTTATTCCTTACTAACAAAGCAACCCCACCCCCTCTGCCAACCTGCCTATCTTTTCGATAGGATGTATATCCTTGGATATTTAGCTCCCAGTCCTGATCCCCTTGCAGCCATGTCTCCGTAATGCCCACCGCATCATACTTGCCAATTTCAATCTGCGCCACAAGCTCACTTACCTTATTTCATATTTTCATATTTCATATACTGCGTGCATTCAGATACAACACCTTCTGTCCCCTTTCTCATTGTCGTCCCTTTATCTAATGTGCTTGAAGTTAGATTCCTAGCCCTTTCCAAACACTCTGTCCTATTTTGTGTTCTGGAGACTTTAATAGCCTCTCCTGGGCTCTCCTTTCTTCTCAGTTTTTTCATAATTTTCCATGAAGTTGAATCCACCCCCCCACACGCTAACTTGCTGCTTTGTTTCCCATTAGTCATACTTCTTGGAGTTTTACCCTTCCCTCCCCCCCCAACTTTCTAGTTTAAGGTCTTGTTGACCACCCTATTTACCCTTTTCGCTAGAACATTGGTTCCAGATCGGTTCAGGTGGAGACCGTCCCAACGGTACAGATCCCTCCTGTTCCAATACTGATGCCAATGCCCCACGGAATGGAACCACTCTTTTCCGCACCACTCCTTTAGCCACGTGCTTACTTCCCTTATTCTCGTGTCCCTATGCCAATTTGCACGTGGCTCGGGTAGTAATCCGGAGATTATAACCTTTGAGGACCTGTTCTTTAATTTAGTTCCTAGTTCCTGATAATCCCCAAACAGGTCCTCTGAAACAAAAACAGAAAATGCTGGAAATAGTCAGCAGGTCTTCAGATTACAAGGAGTCAAGAAGATAATTTATGTTCATCTCAATCTTTCCTAATGATTCTGTAACAATGGTGGGGATCCTAGAAATACTCAGCTATACTTTGTGATGGGGTGGAGGGAAGAAGATTATCGCAGATGTCCCCGTTTGCCTTTCTTCCCATCTCTTTCTTTTCACTTGCTGAAGGCCTATTACATTTTTAACATTTCTCAATTCTGATGAAAGGTGACAGGTCTGAAACTTTAACTCTGTTTCTTGCTTCACAGATGCTGCCAGACCTGCTGACTATTTCCAGCATTTTCTGTTTTTGTTTCAGATTTCCAGCATCTGTATTATTTTGCTTTCGTACCTTGATCATATAGCCCACTTAAACTCTTCAATTACATTATTAATATAAAAAGTGACCAAACAATACACCTCAAACTCTCAAGAGATGAATGAGTAACTTTGCCAATCTTTTCTTAACCTTGCCTTGGGCCTGCTTCACCTATTCAGCAGAATAGAAAGCTGTTTTAATTCATCGTGTGCTGATCCCACATTCAACCCAAGACATTTGAGATTTCTGGATTATGTGAATCACATCCCCACAGCTAACACCTCAAATCTACCACAAAAAAAATCATCTGAGCTTTCCTCTGAAAAAAAATGTTTTTTCCCTTTAACATCCACCAGTTGGCCCTACTTCACATTTAAATGCATAAGTCGACTGGTCCAGATTACTTGCGTTCCAGGCTGCTAAAGGAAGTGGGGGTGGAGATAGTGGGCGAGTTTGCCATAATCTTCCCTAGATACAGGGGAGGTGCCAGAGGATTAGAGACCCTTTGTAATGATTTGATGGAGCAGGCGGGTTTCAGGAAGAAATAGCTAAACTTTATTACAGAGAGCTTTTCAGGTGCTACACACTCCATCAGGACTCTTGTCAGGAAGCCTCACCACCTGCCGCCCCCCCCGCCCCATGCTTAGGGCTCACTGGTTGGGGCCTTAACAAAACATCATGTGACCCCTGATAGACAGCAGGAGGGGCTATACCCTCGGTTACCACACCCTTATTCAAGAAAGGGTGTATGGACATTTGTCGTAACTAGAGTTTTCAGTTTAACAGCAGTGGTGGCTAAAGTTTTAAAAACAATAACCAGGGAAAAAAAAATTAGCAGGCACTTGAAGAGGTTGAATTTATCAAAGATATGATCATGGATTTGCAAAAAGGCAGATCATGCTTAACTAATCTAATTGAATATTTTAATAAAGTAACAGGGTAAGTTGATGAAGGGAACGCAATGGATATTAACCAAATGGATTTTAATAAAATGTTTGACATAGTACCTCATAAAAGTCCGGTTAACTAAATTGAGGGTCATGAAATAGGAGAGTTAGTGTCAGCTTGGATGAAAAAAAAATGGCTTAAGGACAGAAAACAGTGAGTCATGGTAAATGGTTCTTTTTCAGACTTGAGGATGTGGTGTTGCCCAAGGGTCAGTGCTAGGACCACTGTTATTTATATATATATGTAAATGTATGTGTGTTCCAATATTGGAACACAGAGTAAAATTTCAAAACATGTCAATAATACCAGAGTGGAGGGGTAGCAGATTGTGAGGATGAGACCAATCAACTGCAACAGGACTTGGATAGGCTAACAGAATGGGCAGACAAGTGACAGATGGAATTTAATGTACAGAAGTATCAAGTGATGCATTTTGGCAGGAGGGATAGATAGACTTAATGGCACAGTTCTAAAGCATGTGCAAGGATAAAAGGACCTGGTGTTCATGTGCGTAGATCTTTAAAGGTGGTGTTGAGGGGGTAATTAGTAAATTGTGTAGGACCTTGGTCTTCATAAATAGAAGTATTGAGTACAAAAACAGGGAAGTTATGCTAAACCCTTATAAAGCTCTGCAAAGGCCACAATTAGAGTGAAATGGCCAGTGCTGGTCATCAAACTTTTATAGAGTTATAGAATGGCTACAGCACAGAAGAAGGCCATTTAGCCCCTCATGTCTGTGCTGGTTCTCCGCAAGAGCAATGCACCTAGTGCCATTCCCCTGCCTTTTCTCCGTAGCCCTGCAAGATATCCCTCTTCAGATAATGAATTCATTCCATATTGAAAGCCACCATTGAATCTACCTCCACCACACTCTCAGGTAGTGCATTCCAGACCCTATGGCGCACTGCATAAAGATGTTTTTCTCTCATGTTCCTTAAATTTTTTCTTCAATTAATGGCCAATTAAGGGCTTCATTCCACCTCTGCTGCAATTTTACTTGTGGCTGAAGAAGGCGGAGACAAGGCAAGCAGATCAGCAGCTTTCACTGTGAGGGCTGCTGTTGGGCAGAAAGTTGGGGGTGTTGTGGTATGGGGGTACTTCCTTTTGTGGGGGTGTCCCTTGTGCTTTTCAGGGGTTCCCCCCAGTATTACTCCTCCCCCTTTATCCATTCTCCCTAAAACCCAACCCCCACCCACCTATCACCACCCCAGCCCCCACCCACACACCCCCCCCCCCCCCCCCCCCCCCCACTGCCATCATTGTGGCCTGCCAGACAGGCCTCACCAAAATCCCTGTGTTACATGAAGTCTGGGATGGATCTCTTCATCTTCTCTGAATGGCTGCATTCCTAGCAGCGGCCGCTACTTGGCTGTGACACGGCTGGGCCTACAGGCCAACCAGTCAAACAGATCTCTAAAGCAGAAGTTCCACTTTGATTCAATTATGGCTGCCGGCAACATATTATTGCTGCTGGGCAGCCAGGTCGCTGGTCACGCAGTGCTGGCGCACTTTTTGGTCAGAGGGAAAATCCAGTAAAATCCATGCCACAACTCTATGGGCGGAATTGTCTGCCCCCAGGCGGGGGGAACAATATGGTGGGAAGGCTAAAAATCAGTTTCATGTCGCGAAACCAGTGAGCCAGCATCTGCTCTGCCCATCAAGGGCAGGCCACCTTTCCCACCGTCCACCATCAGGAATGTAATTTCAATGCATTTGCATCTCATCATCTCGCTTGCCCGCCGGAATCATACACCCATGTCGAATTTCCCTCCCACGTCATTCACAGCAGCATTTAAAAACGTGCACCTGGTGAGCTGAACTTTGAGGGGAATTCGTACGTGAGTGCACACTAACGTTGCGGAGCGCTTGCAAAGATCACCTATTTGACTGCAAGGAATAGACGCTGTGCATTCAGGCAAGGGCGCAGGCAAGTCGCTTTTTCCCAGCTGGCTGACAGTGCAGTGCTGGGGCAAGGGCTGCCCTGCGCTTGAGGCGAGGTGATGGTGGGGAGGTAAAGGCAGCACAGTCTGATGGTAGTGCACAAGCACATACGGCAGGGTGGGGTGGTGAAAGGGAAGTGGCCATACATTGGGGAAGTATAAAAGTGAGCATTCTTCCGCAGCTGAGGCAGTTCAGGCGAAGCTACATTGACACGCTTGGAGTTGGGCCTCAAGCTCATCTGCCCACTCAAGCAACGCAGAGGCATGGAATTACCATCAAATGCTCCTGAACTTTTCACCCCTCAGGCACAGACTGCAAATTAATGAGTGTTTTAGGCTGCTGCTGAACAATTGGACGACTGAGCATGTTGTACAATCTCATGCTAAAGCTGTCTATGGAGCAGTCACTAGTGGACGCGCTCACAGCCCCTTGCAATGTCATCATCCCGGTTTGGACCAGTTTCCCCCACGGTTCAAGCTAACAGTACAGCCTTGCAGTGCGGGTTAGGAGAATGCCTGCGCCTGAGCTGAGAGCACAGCCTGCAGTCCAATGGGCAAAGCTGCCACCAATTGGTCAGGTGGAGTGGGGCGGAGATGGGTAGGATTTCGGGCAGCCATGCAGCGCCCTAAACTCTGGCCATCCAAGTGGTGGCCAGAACTCTCTTGCATGCGTTAAAGCACCTTGAGACGGAGCTGAAGCCACACATGTAACCATGAGAGGCCCCTAGGAGACCAATGCTAACCCATGCATCTCTCTTTTTCATCCTGCAGGAGGAGTACATCAGGAGCATGGAGCCTGGTGACCAAACTGTATGCTTCATGCTTACAGGGAGTGGAGACTAAGGAGAAGCGAACAACAGAGGTGCCTGGATGGGCAGAGGGAGGAGCAGCACCCTCAAGAAGAAGGGGTGGCTGGGCACCACAGCGTCACAGGCAGTGCATGTCATTCCTACAGGTGACTGAGAACCAGCATCACTGAAGACTGCGCATGTCCAGCAAACAGTTCGGTCACGTATGCCACCTGCTGCAGGATTTGGCACCACAGGAACCTGGAGGGCATCCACTGCCAGTGGCCATGGAAGTGAATGCAGTGCTCAATTTTTATGCCAGTGGCTCCTTCCAGGGCTCCACAGGTGACCTGTGTGGGATCCCGCAAGCCTCCATGCATAAATGCATCCAGGAGGTCACAGACGCCATATTTGCAAAGGCACATAACTTTGTGCATTTCAACTGGGATTAGGTAAGGCAGGAAGCAAGATGGCTGGGATTTGCCCAGATCTCAGGTCTTCCACAGATACACGCTGCCATTGAATACGCTCACGTGGTGCTTAGATCTCTGTGGGAACAAGCATTGCAGTATGTGAACCACAAGTGCTTCCACTAGCTGAATATTCAGCTGGTCTGCGACCACTGCAACACATCCTGCAGGTCTGCGCAGGATTCCCAGAGAGTGTCCATGACTCCTACATTATCAGCAGGTCTTAGATCCCTGATGTCTTCCAGAATTCACAGAAGCTGCAGTGTTGGCTCCTTGGGGACAAGGGCTACTCTCAGAGGCCGTGGTTGAGGACTCCCATGCGGCGGTCTCAGGCTGCAGCAGAGTGAAGGTATAACAAGGCTCATGCTGTAACCCGCAACTTGGTGGAACAAACCATCGGGATGCTGAAAATGAGGTTCTGGTGCCTGACCGGTCTAGTGGAGCCCTGCAATACAGTCCACAGAGGCTGTCATGCATAGTTGTTGCCTGCTGTGCCCTACACAACCTGGCGCTGCAACGGGGAGAGGAGCTGCATGTCTCCTCCAATGAGGAAGACATCAATGGGGATGAGGGTGATGAGGTCCTCGGAGGCGAGGATGATGGTGATGAGGCCATTGTGTCATGCAGACGGGGCAGGCATGCTCAAGATGCCATCATAGCTGCTAGGTTCGTGGAGGATGATGCTGACATGCAGTGAGAACACTCCATAGATCCTCACATTGCATCTGCGAATGTTTGTCTCCTGTCTGGCTGATGGCAGCATACATATCCTCTGTGATATGGCTCCTGTCATGGAGGTGCAGCGGATGCCCAGAGTCCCTACATTCCAGGAGGATGGTGATGACATGCAGTGGGGACACTCCATAGATCCTCACATAGCAACTGTGAATGTCTGACTCCTGTCTGGCTGATGGCAGATCACTTGCTCTCTGCGAACAGGGTCATATAATGGAGATGCAGCGGGGAAACTTTAACTTCTCCTGATCCTATGGCATCCCTCATGAGTACTGGACAAAGATGCTGATGAGATGGGGGGGCCAGCTGCATCTCAAAGATGCTCGGAGCACACAAAGAGAATGATGGAACTCTGTGCCGCTGGCCCAGGACATTCTGGCAGCAATGATAAGCCCCATTAAGGTGCAGGCATGACTGATGTGCCCAGTGACAGTGAAGGCACACCATCAGTGTGCTTAGAGGGTTACACAAAGCACAGGGATTTGGCCCTGGACTGAGACACCTGCCTTTATCTTATGTGGGAGCTAAGCTTTCACTTCAGACTGATATAAACACTACTCATCATAACATGGAGCCATAGGCAGGATGACATTGTTGGGAGTTTATTCACAATTGTCAACAATATGTAAAAGTTATTAATGCGCGTGCCCACCTAATGAAGCTACATTTACTTGACCTTCCTAATCCTGCTGCTATATCTTTGTGCTCCCCAAATTTTCAATGCATGCTCAGAACAGGCCAGTTACCTTGCTACAGGCAAAAAGTGATTCACTGATTTTACACAATATTAAACCTGCGTACAGTATAGATTTGCCAATAACTTTCCACTGTTACCTAGACAAGGTTTGGTCAATATCATAAGAGCTGTTGACAAATCCATAGATGACACAAAACTAGTAGACTAAAGATAAATGACATGTAAGTGGGCTTGTTTCACATTTTTTCCCAGTTTATCAATGAGGTTTAATCAAGTTGACAAAGAAACCAACATTATTGGCTTTATGTAAATTGGTTCACTGAATCTTTTTCTCATTTTAGTAATGGATCTAACATGAAGTAATTGGAAATTTGGCTGTAGCACAATGTGATTACTGCATCTATGCCCTTTCTTTAAACTGATACCTAGTGTGGAAAATCTGCTGTTGCCCACTTATGGCAACATAGCTATTGTAAGAGTTTGATCTAATCTGGGGACAGTAAATAAAAATGGACTGCGTTGATTTGCTGTCAGTTATCAGGCAGTTGCTCTGCGTTTTTACATCTGACTTCTGATGCATGCTCAAAGGATTACATAACCTTTGGCCATGAGATGTTAGTCCATCTGAACAAGGAAGATACAATTTGCTGCTGCAAATATGAATATCCACTATGAGCATGAACAGGTGTGTGTTTTGATTAATACTCTTGATAATTAAGTGTCCAATATTTAAAGCAAATTACCAATCATTTCATGATGTACTATTCAAAATAGCATTTAGGTTATACATTCTGTCAGGAGTTTTTCATTGTGGATTATTATGGACCTCATAACAAAGTAGCTCAGTTTTTGAAGAAAATTATAACTTGATGGCCTTCTCAAGCCATACGATCTGGATGTGAGATTTCCATGCTCCATCTCACTATCATCTATGATCTAAAATTTAAAAGCAAAATCACTACATTCAGGGGCAGTTTTTAGTGTGCACAGAGATAACAGAATAATAGACTTTTCCCACATTTTCACAATAAAACTAGCTCAGATACTGATAACATGTTACTCTGATGAAGAAGGCATTTCATTAACCATTCCATGCCACTTTCCCCTGTTGATCATATACAAAGATGTAAATTGAAAGTGGTTGCTTCTCAGTCTTATTGTGTTTCATAATGGGGTTATGCTTTTCATTTGACAGCAGCATATTTTTGCATCTATTGTGATATCAATTGAACAAATGCACTGGAATTAACACATTTCTGAAAAAAAAATCACAAATGTCATCTTGCATTATGTGCTGCCGGGTAATGTAATTTACATCAAATTCAAACTTACACCCCCAAAGTTATTTTTCATGTTTTAGCATTCTAATACCTACCCTTTACATGAGGAAATTGGCTGCGCCTATTCCACTGTTTCCGTTTTGATCTCCATGCAGCGTTCCTTTAGGGATTGGGAAAGACTTGCATCTGTCATTTTCCTATGTGCATGGCTTTCAATGCTCACTGAGGGCAACTTCAGGCACATGCATTACGTTTACAGGTATATGAATGTTTCCTTTTGCTGCACTGTGTCCAAACACAACATATATATAGTTTTTTTTGACATGAATGTAAACTGGTACCATTTGCCTCTGATTTTAAACCCATTCATGTATTTGTGCTAAAGAGGCTGACAAGCTAAATCAGACTAGTTTAGCTCTTGAGTGACATATTAATGCAACATTTTGGGCTTTACAATGGGAACATTCAGATTTTAAAACTGCTCCATAGCTGTGTCATTATGTAGATCCTACAATTAGTATTAGAAAATTAATCATTGCAACAATTCAGTATATGTGGTTATTAACAAATGATCTACAGTGATAAACTCCAGGCTAAACAACACCATTACAATTTCAGAATTGAAGGTCAAGTAGCAAATTAAAATTATTCACATAAGTCGCCTTGTGGAAAAGTTCTGAACTGCCAAATAGGGATATTTAATTGAAAATCAGTACTATTGTGATGCAGCAGAAAAATATCTGCATGATTTTCACAGTTAGTGAATTTTAAATGTACAAATGGTGTTAACTATTGCTTCAACACACAAGCCATCATCCGAATCGACATACCCCAGTGAGGTGGGAGGGGGTGAGAGGGCAGAGAGACGTGTAGTCTCCATTTGACAGCCTCTGATGTAAAGGATTGATCAGCTCTTCCAGTTGTGTAAAGCCAAATTATGTAATTTTATGTAGTTTTATGATTTCAAAAATGCTCCAATCCCACTTAAGATAGAGTTGAAATATTCAGCATGTTGGCTGCTCACTCTCATGGTTATTACAATTTTTGGAACCACATGTGGTGTTCAGACCAGTGAATCTTACTATCATTAACATATTAATGAGAAAGGTAGCTTGCTTTGTGCCAAATACAGCTGATAAATTATTTCCTCAATGCAAATATTGCTCTTGCATCTATTTTCAACACATGAATTTTGTTGTGATTTATCTTGCTGTAGTGTATACTCATAGGGTAACAGAAAGGGACTTTGCATGAAGTTAATGCTTCTAAAACTGAAAGTGGTTCCACGGCAAAAATGTTGCCTGTGATTTTTAAAGCAATTAATGGCTGTCTTTATTAAGTTTAAAAGGTCTTCTTTTTGGCTTGGTCCAGATGAAATGATGCAATCAGTGGAGTGTAAATTTGTAAGTGTTCGGTTTAGTAAATTCATTAAATTAAATTTGGGGCTTTCCTCTAAAATCTTCAAGAATGGGAAAATAAATGAGAGGGACCAAGTGACATGGTTAAGTGTTAACTTCTTTAACAAATCCCTTTGAATATATACATGCTTTACAATCAAGGTTGTTATGTTCTTGAAGCTTATATGTGTCCCATGTCAGAATTAACCTTTTGGTTCCATCAAAGTTCATGGGCTGGATTTTCAAATGCCATTGGGGGTGGGAATGGGGGCAAGTATGATTTGGAAATTGTATTCCCAGAGGATGGCACTGGATCCTGCTGCCCCAGGAACGTGATGCGTTTTTCATACAGAGGGAAAAAGGGGACCAGTAAAACCCACACGCCTCCAAATTAAGGGTTCATTTAACCCATTGATGAGCTAATTAAAAGGCCTCAGAGGAGCAGCTTTGAACTTTCAATTGCCAAGCAAGGGGAATGGGACACATCAGGGTACAGCTGGCATACACACAGCGGGAAGCTAATGGGTACACTGGTCAACTTTTTTAGGTTGTTATGCTGTAATGAGTGGAGTGCAACAGGGATTTGTGCTGGGCCATCAACTATTTTGAATCTATATCAATGACCTGCATGAAGGGACCATGTGTACAGTAGCTAAATTTGCCAATAACACCAAGATAACTGGGATAGTAAGTTGTCAAGAGGAGTTGAGTCTGCAAAGGGATATAGATAGGTTAAGTAAGTGGACAAAAGTGGAGTATAAGGTGGGAAAATGTGAACTTGTTCACTTTGGCAGGAAGAATAGAAAAGCTGTATGCCATTTAAATGGAGAGGGATTGTAGAACTTGGAGATACAAGGGGATATGGGTGTCCTGGTACATGAATCATAAAAATTAGCATGCAAGTGCAGCAAGCAATTAGGAAGGCAAATGGAATGTTGGTGTTTATTGCATGGGGAATGGAATAAAAAAGTAGGGAAGTTTCACTGCAGCTGTACAGGGCATTGGTAAGATCACATCTGGAGTATCATTGTAGTAATTATAGTTTTGGTGAACATAGAGCTGTAGCTTTAAGAATAATCCTGTGTTGTAAGATCACATCTGTGTAAACCAATGAGTTAGCAGCATGGGGAACCTCGAGGAGAGAGTTCTTCTTTAGTTATAGAGTCTGATGCACACATGTTGCTGCTGCTGTCTTGTAAATAAAGTTCAATGTTTCCACCAAGAAAAGTTGCCTGGAAAATTAACTCTATAACAATCATGTACAATTTTGGTCTCCTTCTTTGAAAAAGGATATAATTGCTTTCAAAGCAGTTTGGAGAAGGTTCACTTGGTTTATTCCTGAAATGAAGGACTTATCTTATGAAGAAAGGTTGAACAAGTTGTGTTGCAAGAGAAGAAACGTGCTATCCAAGACATCAGGTGGAATTTTCCGTGCCTGCTGGTGTTGGGCGTGTTTGGCAGTGTGAGCAGACAATATGGCGAGAAGGCCAAAAATTGGTTTCACGACGATGTGAAACCAGTTTGCAATCATGTGCTCTGCCCATCAATGGCAGGCTATGTTTCTCACCATTGGACATCGGGAACTTAACTGTAATACATCTGCACATCATCATAAGCCCAGCTCACCAGATCATTCCCCCAACACTGAATCATCCATCCATGTTAGCGGGAAAACACGCTGGTGCAGAACATGTCTTGACAAGAGGGACGTGCAAAAGTCAGGACTTACTGTCAGGGCCTTGCTCACATCACGGACACCCGAGGAGCAGAAGATGCTGGAGCCCGAGAGCAATGGGACCCTGGAAGAACGTCCATGGCATGATGGGTGTCTTCTCATACACATGGCTCTGCCACGAAGCAGCTCACAGAAGGTGGAAAGTCACCGTTGAAGGCCTGCTCACTACGGATGATTGTCGAGGGGAGTGGAGAGGAAGTTCCAGTTGCGTTTGGGAGAGGAACATGTATCAGGTGTGGGAGAAGAAGGTCTATCTTCAACTGTGAGAGGAAGGTTTAATGGCAGAGGTGAGGTTGGGTGGGGAGACCAAAAGTACTGGGGGGGGATGATATTGGGAGGGGGGGAATGATGCTTTCAGGGGGTGTAGGCCTGAGGCCAGCAGGCCCACAGCCAGTAATTTTTTCAATTTTGTATTTTAGCATTTTATTTCTGCTTTGCTTTCTGTTTTAAGCCTATAGTGAATATTTAAAGTTATTTTGTATTAAATCGTACTTGGTAAACATTGTGCTATGATTGTGCTTTGATTAATTAATCAATAATAATCAGTAGTGAGCTTTTTCCCAGACCTTGTTTTTTTTCGAAATTGGCCATGCCCAGCTGGTATTTAGACTGCATCTTTGTTTTCCATTTTTCAAGATAGAATACTTAAATAAGTCGTCTTTTGTCTATTTGTCTACCCTTTTTCTTACTGTATTTAGTGACCCTTGGACTACAGGGTAAGTCTTGATGAGTAACCTTATGGCGGTCACCTAGTGTAGTCAGCAGAAGATGAAGATTGATTGATGGACATAAACTTGAAGCATTGCAAAAGATACGTAAGCAACTTGACATTGTGAAGTCTGTCTGGCCTTGCTGTGCTTGTGAGGAGAATTGATAAGAGCTGAGACTTGCTTTGGGAAAGGACTGTACCAGGTGTCAGAAGGCTGGAATGGAGCTAGAAAATTGGCTTAAAAGGGACGTTGCTTCGAGGACTCGCTGCTGCAGCCATGGTGGAATAGCCACCACTGGAGACGGGAGGAAGGGCCAGGAATGTAGTGAGTGTCCATAGTGCCCACCGAAGGTTATTCAGTGACTTGGTAATGTATGCACTGAGGAGTTGGTAATGTATGCACCAATTTAGGCTGTTGTCATGGAACAGACTAAGTTGGGGGTTATCCATTTTGTGGAGCTGTTGGAGAACAGACCAAATCGGGGTTATACTTTGTGCTTTAGGAAAATCTGTCTTTCTTTTCTTTTAATGTATGTAAAGTACTTTCTCCTTTTAATAAAGTTATCTTTCTTTTTACGTATTTTTGTTTTTTTATAAATATAAATATATTATCAATTATAATTGTCATATTATTATTATAACCATGATTCAGTATTCAATAAAATTGTTGTTTTAATACATTACTTGTCATAGTCACTCATTCCTGTGACATCTAGAGTAAGGGTCCAAGCCTAAGTGAGATTCTGAAAGGGACTGTCAGGCCCTTCCCTACATGGGGGGTGGAGGTTGTGACGGGGGGTATGGAGTACGGGCGGAGGAGGGGTTAATGGGGGAGAAGACGGCAACTGGGTAGGTAGGTGTAAATGGGGAGGAAGGTGTAAGGGAAGGAATACAGAAGGGGGAAGGAGTCTGGAGAGGGGAAGGAATCCAGCGGGAGGAAAGGGTCCAGTGGGGAGGAAGGAGTCTGGAGAGGGGAAGGAGTCCGCAGAGGGGAAGGAGTAAGGGTGGCAGAAGAAAGGCAGAGGAAGGAATCATGAAGGGGGAAGGACTAAGGTGGACGGGAGTCCGTGGGGCGGAGTCCAGGGGAGGAAGGAGTCTAGAGGGGGAAAGGAGTCCAAGGGGAGGAAGGAGTCAAGGTGGAGGAAGGAGTCTGGGGGGAAGAAGGAGTTGAAAAGGGGGAAGGAGTAGGGCTGGAGCAAGGAGTAAGGCTGGAGGAAGAAGTAAGAGAGGAGGAAGGAGTCCGGAGAGGGGAAGGAGTAAGGGTGGCAGAGGAATTAAGGGTGGAAGAAGGAGTCAGGAAGGGGTGATGACTAAGTGGGGGAGGGGGGGAGTCCTGGGAGTTGGGGAGTCCAGGGGGCGGGGGAGGGGTGCGGAAGGGAACAGGAGTTCCAAGAGGGGAAGGAGCCTAAAGATGGGAGGAGTCTGGAGGGGGGAATGCCCAGGTGAATGTGTAAAGGAAAGCTCTGTTGAGTCCATGATTGCCTCCTGGGGAACAAACAGAGGGTGGGCTTGGTAACAGGGAATGGTGAGAATGACTGAGGGCAGAGCGAGGTGGTAGGGTTTGAGGGTAAGGGTGCGATGGTATTGGCAGAAGGAACAGCGAGGGCAGTTGATGGGGACTCGGAGGAAGACGCGGATCCTGGGGTGTGAAGGAGGAGGTCGAGGAGGTTAAGCTGGATGGGCGTGGGATTTTCGGGAAGGAAGGCAACGTTCACATTCACCAGGACATCTCCAAGAGAAAAGGGTTGTGGCTGGTAGGTCACGGTGGGGAGGTGGAAGGTGATACCATGAGGGTCAATATGATGGGAGAAAGGAAATGGGTGACTAGGGGGAGGGGAAAGGACAGGGGACCTGAAGAAAAATGTTGGACGCAGCATGCTTGCCAAATCGAAAGTGAAACGAGAGTCATGGTGGGCGAGAAAAGGTGCTGCATAGGAGTGTGATCAGTGGGTGGGTGGAGATGCAGGTCAGCTCAGATGGACAACTGAAAGCAAACCCCAGCAGGCAGCATTGAAAATGCTCAGGATATTGAGATGAGTGTGGTATGTGAAGGATCTGCATGCATGAGGCTCCTAAAGGCCCTGCCACACATACACTTCTCCCTCCAGAATCACTCATGGGCTGGTTGCGTGCAGCTGGACTGCTATTGGTAGGGGCGGGGGGGGTGGTGGGGGGGGGGGGGGGGGTGGTGCTGGTGTGGTGCAGGGAGAGGAGACATGAAACCTGTCAATGAAACTGAAAGACACCGTTACACATTATTGAGTGAAAGTGCATATAATTTCAGATTGTTAAGTGACAAGATTAGAATTAATGATTAGAATTTCTTAACTTTTGAACACATTAGACTTCTAGGGTGCTGCCCTACGACAGCAGGGGTGGAGACCACCTGTACAATTGTTGGCCCTGTTGCCTCTGATGATTTTGCTGTGGGTCCACTGAAGACTTGGAGGTCTCGGTTTGCTTTGGCTGTCCTCCTGTGGGCCAGCTGCCTCCTTTGCAGTGACAGAGGGTGAGGTACAAGAGGCCACGGGCAAAGAGGACTCGGAGGGACAGGACAGCCTCTGAGATTCCTGAGTGGATGACGCAGAGGTGTCCGGCTGCTGCTCCACCTCCCTTTGGGTACCCAAGAGCCCTGGCCTGACTCCTTCAGGGAAAGGAGCACCTGGAGGGATGCTGAGGTGCCTAATTTCTCTCTCGCGTCGCCACTGCAGGAACTCACCCATGGCTATCGCGATGGAGTGCAGGTCTGCACACATCTCCGCGTTCTGCTGGACCAGGGACTCCATGGCATCCGCCATCCTTCCCATAGAGACCTCCATACACGCACATGTGGGCACCACTTCATCAGAGAGCTGGCAGACGCACTTGTCCAACTCATATGCCACCATGCTGAGGGCTTCCAACAGCTCTGCACAACATTCCCGTGCCTTCTGCTGACTCTCCAAGTTGAGTTGGAAGACTGAATCCAGAGGTTCATCATCTGACTCAGTCACATAGATGCCTCATCCCCAGCAGTTCCCCAAGTGCCGGGGGGATATTTTCTCTCACTCTGAACACACACACTCACAAACCCATCACACATCTACAGGGATCTCACACCTCAAGGGGCAACACGACTAACTCCCATCACACAAACATTCCACACAGTGCCATGTGTTCTACTCATGTTCCATCTGTTTTCATGCCAGAGAAGCTGGCTGACAACGGCAGGGAGAGGTCCCAGACCTGGCCCACATTAGGCCCCTCACTCACTTTGAGGACCGTGCCATCGTGCTGACTGGACTGTTCCTGCCCCGACGGTGAGGTCGGTGGCAAACACCTTTGTGAGGATCCTGCACCACATCATCCCTCTCTCAATGTAACTGTGAGTGCTCTCTCTCCTGCTTTTGACTCTGCTGCCATGCACTAATTATCTGAACATGCCTCCTCCATGCGGTGACCTGATTGTGAACCCGAGCCTGCTCTAGATCTAGGTCCTACCGAGGTGTGTGTTTCTGTGCTGGTGGAGAGTGTGGGTAAGCGCTGTGACGGGTCTTCCAGGCTGCTTATTTCCAGCTCTTCAATGGAAGAGGTGTCCTCTTGGCTGGAGGTGAGGACCTGGATGGAGCTGAGAGTATCGGTCACTTGGCAGAGCTCCCTGTGAACCAAAGTAGAGGTAATTAGTGCATGGCAGCAGAGTCAAAAGCAGGAGAGAGAGCACTCATATTTGCATTGAGAGAGGGGTGATGAGGTGTGGGATCCTAACATGGGTGTTCACCGCCGACCTCAACATCGGGATAGGAATGGTCCACATCCTCACTAGTCAGTATGATGGCACACTCCTCAACGTGAGTGAGGGGCCTAATGTGGGCCACTCCACACCTGGTCTGGGGCCTCTCCCTGCTGCTGTCAGCTGGCTTCTCTTGCATGAAAACTGATGGAGTGTGAGTAGGACACATGGCACTGTGTGGAATGTTTGTGTGATGAGAGTTAGTCATGTTACCCCTTGAGGTGTGAGATCCCTGTGGATGTGTGATGGGTTTGTGAGTGTCTGAGTTGAGAGTGACGAGAGAAGTGACTTACCTGGTGGAATGGATGAGAGCATTCACTCTGTTGTGGTACTGGGTGGCTGTTCTCTTTTGCTGGGCATTGGCACTGACCACCGCTGCCACCACTTTCCATGCCAGATTGGTAACCTTGCCTGCTGGTTTTTGCCCAGACAGGTGTAGAGGACATCATGACGGGCCTCCACTGTGTCCAAATGCTGCTTGAGGGACGGGTCATTAAATTGGGGTGGGGGGGCTGCAGTCTTCCTGCCTTTCAAGGCCATGGCTTCTGTGCAGCAGTCCTGGTCTTGAAGCACCGAGAGGTGACTGCGTGGCTGCATTTTAAATACGGCGCCTGGCGTGATGAAGCGATGAGGTGATGGCATGGCAGGTGAATGAGAGCCCACCGGCCATCGAACGGCGTGTTTCCTGGGAATGCACAATTAATTAGGTGGGATTGGGATGATGCGGCGTTAAATGCTGCCATTGTGACCGGCGGTTAAAACATTCTTTTTCCCGCCTGCTACCGCGCCTGGTGCAAATCTGGGATGATTCCACCCATCAAGTGCACTGTCCACGTGTCAGCTACCTGCAAATAATACAGCACCAGTGCTGTAAGAGGCTATACATGTCCAAGCAGATGGTCTCAGAAATCTATCTTCTGTCCCAAAATGACCTGATGCCTCAGACCCTGTTGCAATTCCCTAACTCAAGCCACCAAGATCACTATTACACTGAATTTCTATGCATCTGGGTTATTCCAAGGATTAGTTGTGGACCTGAGTGGCACCTTGAAGGCAGCAACTCATCAAACCATCAGGCAGATCATGGTTGCCATATTCCGGAGGCTGGAGAGTTACATACATTTTGAGACAGATGGGTACAGAGGGTGTTGGGATTTGCTGTCATCGATGGATTCCCTGAGGTCCAGAGGATTATTGATTATGCCCACATAGCCATGAAGGCACTAACAGGCCAGTCAGCCAGATGCCTGAACAGAAAATCTTCCACTCACTGAATGTCTGGACGGTCTGTGACCACTGGAAGCATAACTTACAGGCCTGTCCTCAGTTTCTGGCCAGCTGTCCTGATCCTTGATTCTGCTCCACCCTGAGATCGCTCCGGTGCTGCAAATCTTCAAGCCAACATCCAGACTTCAGAGGTGTCAGCTGTGGCTCAGTTCATAGCACCCTCGCCTTTGAATCAGAGGGTTGTGTGTTCAAGTCCCACTCCCGGAAACCAAGAACCGTGACTGTACTCAAAAGAGTTGCAATCTGTGACTGTTGATAACTCGAAAAGAGTATCCAGACTTCATGGGTGGATGCTGGGGGATAAGGGTTATCCTCTGAGGAGTTGACCTCTGATGCCTATCAGGCACTCAGACATGCACACAGAGAGGCGCTACGACCAGAACCATCCACTAACACGCATTTGCAATGAACAGACCATTAACATCTTAAAAATGTGGTTCTATTGCCTTGACTGGTCACGAGGTGCCCTGCACTTCAAGCAAGCTGGTACATCTCGTATTGCAGTTGTCTACTGCACGTTGCATAACAATACTATACAAAGAGGACTGAAACTGGATGAAGAGGAGGATAGGAAGAAGAAGGAAGAAGAGGAAGCGGAGGAAGAAAATAGAGCTACGGAGGAGTCTGTTGCCTCATGTATTGGAGGAAAACCATCAAGGCCATCCCAAGCATCACAACAATCGGCAGGCTGGTCTGGCCACAAGGGCCATGCGGATTCAGCAACGTTTCATTCATCAGGGAGAGAAGTTCTCCAGTGAGCACACACATCTGAAGAGTCCCATAGCTGCCCAAAGACATTGAGAAAGGGATCTCCACTGCCCAGTTGCCCTACATCACAGACCTTGCAGCCGCACCAATCCCAGGCAGTCCCCTTCATTTCACTTTTCTCAACAAGCTGTAAAAGCACACAACTCTGACCATCAAACATAGTTATTATTACAAGATAAGACAATGAAAAAATAAACAGAGAAAACTTCACCCCGGTAACCCATAAGTTCAACTAACTGTGTAACAGCTGTGTCTGTCCTCCAACCTCTGAAATGAACAGGGCACAGCCGACTCTGTCTAACTCTTCTCTTCCTGTTCACTTGTGAGGTATCACTCATCCTGTTTTGACCTTGATTGGGCCAAACTGAGGTGGGCATGTCTGCGCTGGTGGATGGTGAGCAGGTATGATGTGACAGTACAGGCTTCATGGAGCCTTCCCCTGCGAGAAGGCCAGCACTGACTGAGGTGGGACATTTTGCTCTGCTTCTGCAGCAGGCCCCTCAAGAGACACAAGGTTGTAATGATAAGAACTCAGGCAACTCAGCAGGTGCCTCAACCAACCCTGTAGACGACAGTAGCCAAAGAGCCATGGCACATATTGTGCATTGAGAGTTTCCTCTGTGCCCTTCACCTGAAGGTAGAGCAATCAAATTACCCTATTCTTCACCGCTTCCTGTCTCACCATTGCACAGCGTATGTGCTCCAGTATAACTTAGGGATTTGAGTACATGAGCTCTTCAATTAAGAGAGTAGCCAAACTCTTGGAGAGCCATATACAGCACTGAGTGGGTGTAGGAGCAGCTCACTGACATGCACAGAGAAAGTGAGAATCTGTGTAGCATTGACTGCTCAGTACCGCTGATGATGCAGAGATGTCTGGAATGGATGTGAGCTGCATCCCAGCTGGTGGCCTCATGCAGCAGCAAGGGTGCTGCGAAAGGGCTGCCATAATGGCACTAGCACAATATCAACTGCCACCTCCTATATTGGTGTGTGTGATTATGAAGGTCAGCAACACTACCAACCACCCGAGATATCTTGCAATTGTCATGTACTTGCTTTTTCACTAGAGTGAGGAAACAATGATGTATAAGTAGCCTACGTCCCTCACCTAATATTACATGATCTGTTGCACTCCTCAATGATGCCTCCTTCGCATTTGTGCTCCATATGTGAGGGTGGCTGACACCTTAGTGATGCAACTGGCTACTTGGTCTGACAAGGGAGAGCAAAGGGTACTTAGCCTACTCAGCTCATACCGAGTTACAGGCCTGTCATCCGGGTGTCACTTGCTACTCATCTTCCCAGCTCTTAACAGCCCTTGAACCTCTTATGACATTGGACCCACAACCTCCATGTGACACCTCTACTGTTGACCTCTATGGTGACTTCCATCCAGCCCCTGTTGGTTTCTTGGGACAGGCTTCTTCTGCTGGATGCCAGGAAGAGAATTTCTCACCTTTAGCGACTGCCTCCAACAACACCTCTAGGGGCCATAGGAAAACCTTGAGGCTGCCCTTGGTTTCCCGTTCACAACATCATTGGCCCTATCGGCATCCTTCTGCAACATGCCGTCAGCGAATGGCAAGCCCAGTAATTGCTGCCACTCATCTTTTCAAAGGGCCATTCAGATCCATGTCCCTCTTCCAGGCCACTTCTGGAGCTACTGATTGGACACCAAACTTGCTTGGGGCAATTCGATGTTTTACATATGAAAATAGCATTGTGTCACTGATGCTGACATGGCACAGGATTAGGATCCAGGAATTATGCGGGCGTTTGGTTCCCTACTCCAATTTGAAAATCCCGCCCAATCTTCTGTAGCAGGGGGTTTATAACTGTGATAAAATGCTGAATATGGAACCAGCAAAATAAGACACTCTGATAATTTTTAAGTAGGAACTGGATTATTTTCTAGTGCAGTAATCTTCCACAATAATAGATTCCCCATTGTAATTTTGGTATTTTTTTGTTCTGTTACCTTCTGTTTCTCTTCAGCCTACATAAGCACTAACCTCACACCTCACCTCCAGGGTGATTACCTTCTGTCCTCAAGATTCCTTGCAGGTTCATCATTTCTTTTTATGCTGATTCATGTTCATTGATTTTGCTACTTTGCAATCTTTCATTCTATTGATGTATACTGTTTGGATAATTAATGCTTCCAATAGACTTCAGTAGAAATGAGCATATTTTTATATTCCATAAAGTTATGCATGTTGTTTGAAAAGATCATTGCTTTGTTTCCTAGTTTCCTTTGGTGACATGAAAAGTGAAAACACAGTGACACAAATGAGTTGCCTAACATTGTCAATCATCAGTTATTTCATTTCTTTCTGGACTTTATTAGATAAACTGAGATATGATAGTGGTTGAAAATATGTACTGTTGCACCAATGGCTGCACCTCAAGGCTTTCTCGCTTCACACCATATGGGGCACTTATAAAAGATAATTCATTCGAGGCAACATAAGTAGGACAATCAGAGCCTAAGGAAATTCACAAAATTGCTTTCTCTACAGCATGATATATGCTTGCATAATTTTTTTAATAAAATGGTTATTAAATGTTGTTGCAAATCAGGTTGAATAATTACAATATATTACTAATTGCATTGAGCCTTTGATTTTTTATTGTTCTCTTTAATGAGCACTGCGGCAACTGGGGATGCAAAGTTCATAATGTGAAGCACTGATTGTCTGAATTATTACCTTTATTAAATAGGGCACCGTAAACCTTTTTCTGAACTATAGTATTTCACCCACAAGACGCTAACTGGTTTCTGTGAAAAACATCCTTTGGGGGTGCTTTGGGATTTTTTAACAATGGCATAGATGTTACCTGAATGAATTACCCTTTTTGCTCCTTTGAAGTGTCAGTTATTTCTAGGTTTGAGGCCAGGATTTTATTGTGGAGTTGTTCTCACTCGAAACCAGATGGAGGCTGAGAAAATTCACTTCATTTGGATCTCTGAAGTGTCATCTGAATGCACTTCCATCCCATCTGTCTGTGCTGAACCTGAACTCAGCTCCAAGGGGTAAAAGAGAAAGAGTTGGGTCCAATCAAATAAAAACATACATTTGTGAATTTTCAAGTCTCTCATTCCAATTTTATTTTGTGTGTGGTTCTTGTGTTTAACCTAATAATTTTATAAAGTTGTAGTGAATAAATAATTGAACAAGTAAGCTCCAATTCCATTAACTGTATTCACTGTGAAGTGTTTCCATCTGGTCCTGTCTCTTCCATTATTAACTAGAGTATTGTCCACACAGTAGGAATGCACATCTTAGTTCTCAAAGAGCTACCAGTGTCGCATTCCATTCTCAAATTTAATCACTAGTAAACTTAGTAATTAAGTAATTTAAAAAATGTGAATGTTAATTACCTTGAATAATCTCATTTTTACATAATTCATGTGGCTTTTTGCATTTTAATCAAAATGAAGGGGAAAATGTCAAACTTCAAATGGCTCAAGAGGAGTGGTGCTTAACAATGCCAGGTGCCAGATGCATTTGAGTCTATGACTTGCCCATTGATATACAATCTCAAATTGAAGAAAAAATAACTGGGATTTAAAATTCCAAGGGGGAAAAAGCATCACAAATTTCACTTACAAGTGAGAGACGCCATAGTTGGCTAACTTAAAAATCTATATATCTAATATAGTGTACCCCACCTTCCCCCCACCCCGCTCCCCACTGCCACATTCAATGAAAGCAGGGTGTGAAGGGGATTAAAATGGCTGCAATGATCTACTGTCTTGATCCTTGTTGGCCTTGACCTGGGTGCTATTTTAACAATTGTCAATGTGAAGCCCTTACACCAGGCAATTCATAAGTGAAGACCCGATGATGTAATTCAGAGCACAATGTTATGTTAACCCACAGCAGCAGTCTTCGATGCTTCATGCCAACCTCACCCAGAACACCAGATGCATTGGAGCAGCAGAAATATATTTTATTTGTACGATTCGTTGTGGGCCCTGTGGACTGGAAGCTCGAGCACTGTAGAGTTTAGCCTGGTGTTTGCCCCCCCAACAGATATGGTACACTGCCATCAACATGGAAGGATGCTCTGGGATTCTAAATAAGGCAGCACCTCACCCAGTAGCACATGCACTTCACCAGCCATCAAACTACACAGGCCGTTGTATCACTTCATAATTAGTCCACAAACTTCATTTTTTGCCTCCACGTCGAGGTTCCTTTCACTTCCTATTATGTATGCTGCCTTGGCAAAGTTTGGCAAGCAATTAAAATCCATACTAAACTTTTATAAAGGCAGGAACAATATTTTCTCTCATATGCAGCTATGTACCTTTAATTGGGACATCCCCTCAAATTTGAGATGCCATCCAGATATTCTACATATCCCTTCAAAGAAATGAGGCCAAAATTGGAACATCATGTTAAGTATTCAAATCAATTGAAACTAGGAATTTGGACCATCAGTTAAAAGTGTTTTTGCCTTGCCCTTCACTAATATCTAACTGTTCCCAGCTCACTTCAGTGAGATCATACGATTAGCTTTCTAGTTTAAATGGTACTCATAGGGCGCGACAGTGAAATAGTGAGTGAGTGAAATGCAGTTGGGTATTGCCTATGTTATTCATTTATAACTTTCTGGCCTAGATTTTCTAGTCATTGTCACTTTAATGTCAGTAATAGCCTATTTATTTTAAATGAATTAATGACAGCAATAACATAACAGAGATTGGAAAACTGAAACCTGGTTCTTACAAAATGTAAGACCATTTTTAACAATAAAATCTATTGTCATGCCCAGTAAAGGCATGTCATGGACTGAGCTCAATGGAAGCTTTTATTTATTTAAAATGGACACTGTTAATATGGCTGTCAACGGGTCAGGTGAACTTTGCTTATTCAACACAGACTATCAAGCTTCCGGAAAGTTCCAAATTGAATAATCATGCGTGGGGTCCTCCTGCGATGGACCAAGACAAACATTATTTGTGGAATTCACACCTGCCATTGTTCAATGCTTACTCAAAACATAGGATCAATGGACTCTTAGACTCTGGGTGGAATCATCCCAGATTTGCACTAAGTGCAGTAGCAGGTGGCTGAAACGATGTTTTACCTGCCAGCCGCAATGGTGGTTTTTCACACCATATCATCCCAAACCTGCCGCATTAATTATGCATTCCCAGGGAACACCCTGTTTCCATGGCAGCCGTGCTCTCATTCACCTGCCATCCCATCACCTCGCCGCTTCATCACGCCGGGCACCATAATTAAAGTGCAGGCGCTCGCACACCTCTCAGTGCTTCCAACTCAGGACTGCTGCAAATAAGACATGGCCCCGAAAGGCAAGAAAACTGCATCCCTCAGGTTTCGTGACACATCCCTTGAACGCCTTTTTGGATGCTGTTGAGGCCCACCGTGATGTCGTCTGCCTCCATTCTGACCGTAGGAAGGCAGCAACATTACCACCCCGGCTTGGTAGGCAATGGCAGTGGTGATGGTGCCAATGCTGCATAGAAGATGTTGGCTGTCCAATGCAGATAGAGGATGGATGATCTCATCTGTGCCGCCAAGGTAAGGCAACCATCTTATTACTCTAAACTCACACGTTCACTGGCATCTCACTCACTGCCAACTTGAGGGGCATCACCACTCACTCTTTCACACATACCTTCACATCTCCATCTGCCCTCATCTCCTCTGGAGACTGTCTCCTCAGCCCCCACCATCTTGAGGCCACTTGCACAGATCAGCATGTGCCCCCACATAAACTCTGGGGTACCCCCTCTTTCCCCAGTACAGCCCTCACCCTGCAGCTTCTTTCCTTGCCTGAGGCCACTTCTTCCCCTTCCCCGAGCATCTCCAACAAGAGAGAATCTAACAATCAAACCTTGACATTCAATAGCATTACCATCTTTGAAACCCCACTATCAACATCCTGGGGGCTTACCATTGACCAGGAATTGAACTGGACTAGCCATATAAATATTCTGGCTACAAGAGCAGGTCAGAGGTTAGGAATCCTGCGATGTTAACTCACCTCCTGACTCCCCAAAGCCTGTCCACCATCTACAAGGCACAAGTCAGGAGTGTGATGGAACACTCCCCACTTGCCTGCATGAGTGCAGCTCCCACAACACTCAAGAAGCTTGACACCATCCAGGACAAAGCAGCCCGCTTGATTGGCACCACATCCACAAACATTCTCTCCCTCCACCACTGACGCACAGTAGCAGCAGTGTGTACCATCTACAAGATGCACTGCAGGAATTCAAGGCTCCTTCAATAGCACCTTCCAAACCCACGACCACTACCATCTAGAAGGACAAAGGCAACAGATAGATGGGAACACCACCATTTGCAAGTTCCCCTCCAAGTCACTCACCATCTTGTCTTGGAAATATATTGCCGTTCCTTCACTGTTGCTGGGTCATAATCCTGGAACTCTCTTCCTTATTGCACTATAAGTGTACCTACACCACATAGGCTGCAGCAATTCAAGAAGGCAGCTCACCACCACCACCTTCTCAAGGGCAATAGGATTGGGCAATAAATGCTGGCCCAGCCAGTAAAGCCCACATCCCATGAATGCATTTTTAAAAATTGTGTTACGTTGCATTAATTCGGGGTAAGTGTATGAGAAGAAATAAACCTTCTTTATTTGGAATTTGTGGAAGCTTGCTGATGAATCATTTAATTGGGATACTCACGCCAAGGGTAAGAAAAGACACACTTCTTTCCATACAGAACACATTGATTATGAACAGTAAGAGGGAAAAATGCATTCTTCTGCCCGTGACACTACCTATAGTTTTCACTGTGGCCATTAAATGTTCTTTAACTATTATCATGTTATGTGTTTAACTGACTTGACTGGTAAAATATTGGTAACTACTAATGGAATGTTTTAATCTCCTTTTAATTGGAACTTTAGCAATTATGTCATTGACACTTACTTGTGGTCCTTGTCCTGAAATATTCAAAATCTGCCATCTGCCACTCCCCAGTGCAGTTGTACTCAGCTCCTCAAATCACCAGTAACAGAGGGACCTCATTCATTAACCAGCAGCAAAGCTTCTGTCTAATCTCAGGTCAAGAATAATTGACACAGCTCAGACAGTGTTTACCTAATATACATTAGTGGCACAAACCACACAACAGATGTACTGCATACTTATCTCACAGCAGTGAACATTGATCAGATCAGGTTTTGAAGTAGAATCAAAATAGTGTTTGAAGACTGTGGGCTTATTTTGCTAGCCTATAGGTTTGATTTTAATTAATCTCATTAACATTAAAATGCTCACACATTTCCTTCTGTCAGAAATAGCAAAACATTCTGGGTGCACTTTGATTTTTTAGCTCTTTACGTGAGCTTATTTCTTTATAAGGCCAGGTGCTTTGTGGCAGCTCATGCAGTAGATATCCTCAGGTAAATGAGATGTGATAGAGCTTTCTTAGTGGCTCTCATGCATTTTCTTCAGTTTAATGCTCAGGTGCAGAGGAGCCCTGTAGAAGGCCAGTTTGGACCACCTCATTTTAGAAGGTTTCAGGAGGGAAGACAATACAAGGGAACTCCAAAAAGGAAAGTATCACTTTCTTTTACATGTCCCAACACATTTTTGGGATCAAATGTCTTATGGCTGCTGCTCTTTGAACAACAGTCAAAATATCCTGTTGTGTTATTATAATGATATAATACCTTGGGCTTATTTGCTGTGTACAGGATGCAAGACACCAAACACTCATAAGGGATTTACTAAACACGCTGTGGGTTCATTTATTAAGACTAGGCCCATGAGAGAGTTATACAAAAGTATAAAGCTTGAAGACATCAGGGTTGTGCATGTGCTCTGCTCAGAGCAAAAGTGAAACTAAGACTGGACCACATGACACATTTCCCTTCCAGTGATGTCATGCTGATATGCCTTAAATCCATATAACAACAGGCCCTACGTGTGATAACCACCACTGCAGCAGATCTCGGCCTGTCCAGCATGTGGATGCAGGAGCTTCAGGAGAATCAGCCTGAATAAGTTTCCTGTCCGAGTCCATAAATTGCACCTAAACTCCAATCGGTCATTGTGAGATATGAACAAAGATAATAACAGGACTGAAGGATTATTTCTTGTTTTAAAAATGAAGCCAGATATACCTAACTCCTGGTATTGAAGGTTGCCCTCCCAGTTACAGCTGTCAACAATGCAGGGAAACCGCACACACGCACCTCAGAACAACTCAAGAAGGGGAAAAAACCCTAGAAAGATTGCCAACCAATAGCTGAGACAAAAAAGACCCTGGAAGCAGAGCGGGATTCATTTAAGGTTGAAAAATTAACTATCAGCTTTGCAACATTCTAATTCGCCCCTCAAGTTAAATTACCTGTGGGGTCCTGAAAATGGGATTGGGCCAAATCAGTCATGTGGGGGCAATTGATTAATAGGAAGGGAGAGGAGTGGAGCTAGGATAACTGGTAATGGCAAAGGGTGGCAGCAATGAGAAATGATGGAAAATACATGGATTTTGTGAGAGAAAGAAGCTGGAACAGTGGAATGATCCTACTAAGCCTTCTGTCTTGGTTCTAAAACAAAAACTAAACTTCTATTGGTTAATGTTTGGTACAAGCAATGAAAACTCCAAAATATTTTTGCTGTTCTTTCGTTGCTTTAATTCTTTCATGGAACTCCCTACCTAACAGCATAGTGGGAGTGCCTTCATTAGAAGGACTGCAGTGGAAACTGGAGCCCACCATCACCTTCACATGAGCAACAAAAGGAGATTTCATCCCGCCCTTGGATGAGATGTCGGTCTTGTCAGTGATCCCAGATCTCAAAGAATGATAGGTTCTCTCTTGGTAGAAAAAAGTTCAGCAGTATCCCCAAAATTGGCCAGGACAATGATTAGCTGTTTCATTTTTTTTATTCATTCATGGGATGTGGGTGTCACTGGCCAGCCCAGCATTTATTGCCCATCCCTAATTGCCCTTGTTCAGAGGGCAGTTAAGAGTCAACCACAATGCTGTGGGCCTGGTGTCATATGTAGGCCAGACAAGGTAAGGATGGCAGATTTCCTTCCCTAAAGGACATTACTGAACCAGGTGGGTTTTTATAACAATCAACAATGGTTTCATGGTCATCACTAGACATTTTAATTCCAAGTTTTTTTCCCTTGAATTCAAATTCCACCATCTGCCATGGTGGGATTTGAATGTGGGTCCTCAGAACATTACCTTGGGTCTCTAAATTGCCGACAATACCACTATGCCATCACCTCCCCTGGTTGCGTGCCCTATCTTATTTAGAGAGACCATTGTCTTACGTTGGTAGTTACCTCAAACTGATTTATTAACTGGGCAGAATTTTACATTTTGTGGTTGGGCACACATCCAATCTGAACTGGTGTAAAATTGTGTGAGGGGACTTCGGGCGAGCGTCCCAATGTCATCGTGCACTCACTCGATAATTCGCTCGGCGGGCATGTGGGGCAGTCAGAAGCACGTCTGCCAACAATTAAGTGGGCAATAAGCCCATTAATGGCGCAATTGTCAGTGATTTTTCATGGCCCATTCAACCTTACAGTTGGCGGACGGACCAATCGGCCAGGCGGCCTTTACATTTTTGATGAAATCTCATCCAAGGGCAGGATGAAATCTTCATTAAGAAATAAAATAAAAAGAAACATCTGGGGACAGCATTTTTATGAGGCATGCTTTCAGATTCCTGATTGCGCTGCACGGATACTTTTTGCAGCTATTTTGTGCTTTATTATATTATTTGTAGGTCTGCAGCTCCCTGAGGTGTCTGCCCCAGGCCTGCCGATCTTTCGTGCCATAAGAGGGGAAAATTCAGGCCCATGAGTAGAATTTTCTGTTCAGCGTGCGGGTGCGCACCTGACATGCTCAAGTGTGAAATAATACGTGATGACGTCAGGCGAGCATCCCGATGGTAGTGTGCACTTGCGCAACTTTTCAGTCGACGGGCACACACGAGAGTTGGCAGCGCGCTGGCCAACAATTAAGAGGCCTACTAAGGCCATTAAAGGTGCAATCGGCATCGATTTTTCGCTGCCCATCCAATGTGACAGTTGGCAGACAGGCAAATCGACTAGGTGGCCTTTGCTTTTTTGAAGAAACCTCATCCAAGGGCGGGATGAGGTTTCCGTGTTTAATTTAAAAAAAGATTTAAATGTTTTGAAAAATTTTCATCATCGGTATGTTGAGGTGAGACATTCTAATATGTGGACATTTTTCCCCGATTTTACATTCTGTTTTTATTGGTTTTAAATTCATCATCTCCCTGAGGCAGCTCCCTGCCTCCAGGGAGCTTTCCTTCCACGATCCCCCAAGCCTGTGCTGACTTCACCATCCGGCCCCCTCCTGCCCCCACCTTGACAGCGCTGAGCCTTTCAGTGCACCTTTCACACTGACTGGCCGTCAGTTGGCCAGCGAGCATAAAATTGTGGTTGGGGGGGCAATCGCAGTCGGCAGTCAGTTCCCCTGCCGTTCCCAGGCCCGCCGATCGTGGCCGCCCGCCAACCCGAAAATCCTGCCCTATGTATAAGATGGGTTACCGAGTTGGTGTGCCTTTCATGAGTACAAACTGATCCATCCCCTCTCCCAAGAATCTAGCATTTGACTGCAGATGTCACTATTTCATCATGGCTACATCACTCATTACCATTACTATTATATTGACCCATTACGCTACACCTCCCCCCCAAGTATATGATCATCTCCTTATTAACAAAGGGAAACTATGTTTTAAACTATTTACATTGTATTTCTGTAACTCCCTTCTACTGCTACAGATTCTTCCCAACTCCTACTCCTACTCTGCCCCCTCCAAGCCACAGTTATGAGGAATTCAATCTCCCACTATGTCCTCGGCTCTTTGAGAAGATGTCTTGGGGACATGCAAGTGCTCCTCTGATCCATGGAGGACATTACACTCAGCGCAATAGGACAGCAGCTTTGCAGGACTGCTGGTAATCAGAATGTAGACTCCAGGACGGCTGAACTGTATGGACCATGGAACCTTTTCAGAGAAAGACTAATCCAAGAGAGCAGACTGAAGGACATCAACGCTTGAACTCCCTTGAACTAGAAGAGAAGAAATTAGGACACATTAAGGAATCTTCTGCTCCCTCAAAACACACTGGGAAGACAAAGGATCTTCAACTCCAATGAAAACTCTCACAGTTATATCATTCACTGCTGCATTGAGGATGAAAAAGGTTTTGAAGATCTGAGATTCAAAAAAATCTGGACTATGAGAAGAAGAACGACAAAACTCTCGCATCATCGCAAGAAACAAAGAAGAGATGACTTCCCGAAAGCATTTTGCAAACAACGTCCACTTTCTGCAGGCAGTGGTGGCAATTACCACATTTTCCCCTGTGTGAGGCTGCTCCACTATGGGCAATGGGAAGAATTTTTGAGGATAAGATGATAAGACAACACCATTTTCTACAATGGAATGAATTTCTAAGGCAATATGAAGACAAATTTCCTGTCCAGGAGTCTGAAGCTGGAGAAGCTCTGAAGATTCAGCCTCAGGTCCTACGCTGAAGGACAGCTTTAGTGGGAAGAAGATGTTCAGCTGGGACTGAAGTATGGATGTCGATTTATTTTCACCCAAGGTGACAGGCTGTATCAACTCTGTGATGGTGTGCTCCTCTATGGACTCAAGCATTTTGTTCTCCCCAGACAACTATTCATGGTCAACCAGCAATACACAAGGCATTCCATTGGTTGGCTCAGTGGCATAAGGGTCCAAATACTGCCCTGTCACAGTGAAAACAGCTGAGTCTTCAAAAAAAAAACAGCAGCTCTTCAAAAGGTCTAGCAGTGGATTTGGGTAACGCATAAAACTCTAGGACCTCATCTTCCAATGGATCACTCGGTGCTACAACAGCTTCTTTCTCATTACCTTCTTCTGGAAAGAGCCAACCCAGATCCAAAAAGTCTTCTTGCAGATGGCCAATGTCTGCAGCAGTGCCTCCTGTATCTGGCCTAGTCTCAAAAAGAACTAAGAGATCCATAATTTCAATATCCGCCTGGGGTCTAGGGTGGTGTCTCTGTGATTGAGAGTGAACCACTTCTCAATGAGTAAACCCCAGCAGCTGCTGTTGAATGAAAATCCACTGGTTCTACACATAACTTTGGAAATTCTTCCATGAAAAGCATCCGGTTGTCTTATTGCAGATCATCATCCGCTTTTTCCAGAATACCCAGTGGTATACCCATCTCCACTCAATAAAGATATGCACTGATTGTAAACAACATAGAGGGAATCAACGATCTGTTGCTCCTTGTAGTGAAGAATGGTAATTAGTCAACCTTTTATTGGAAGGCTTGTGCCGCCTGGGCCTTGCAATTTAACATTTGATGGATGAAGGAGTATTGACTGAAGCCAGCACAGATGATCTGCTTGGATTGTAACACCAGCACAAGTCAGTGTCAAAGCCTTTAACTTTCACTATAACTGGCCAATGGTCTAGAAACTGTTTAATTTTGTCATTATTTCCAATTTCTTGGTTGGTGTACATTTCATAAGTATTCTCTTATCTTTTTCCTCCATAAAAGTTGTTGGACTTACAGAAATGCTTGTAATGTCCAGTCTTCCCACACAGGAAACACTCGGTGCCCCCTGCTGGGCAATCTTGGCATCTGTGTTGTTTCTTTGCACTGCAGCGTAAGCATCTCAAGAAGGCTGCAGTGGGGTTTTCCATCCTTTTGCGCGTTTTGTCAGGTGTTTGAGTGGGTATGGCTACTACCTTGGGCCTATTTAGTTAACAAAGTCATCTAGAGCCTTGGTGTCACAACAGATTACAGCCCAATTTATCTCTCTAAATTCAGCCTGCCTTGCATATTGAACTACTTGATCCAGAGTGAGGTCATCCTTGGTGTAAAAGACCCAAGAGCTTTTCATCATAGACCCCGACGGCAATGCAGTCGTGAATAAGTTCATCTTTCAATGCATCATATTGGCAAGAACTCAGCAATGTAGGTTGGTAAGAAATAATTCGACATATTCTCCTGGTCTTTAGGATCTTTGATTAAAGTTTGCTTGCTCAATCACGATGTTTTGCTTCAGGCTAAGATATGTCTTGAAGACTTTAAGGATAGTTTTGAAGTCTTTTCCACACCCTTTCTCAAGAGGACATAATTGGCGACTGGTCCTATGGCATAAGGGAATGAACTAACCTGGTGCTACTGCTCTTTAGCATGAAGTCCCGACGCTCCATGATACAGGAGGAAGTGTTTATGTCATAGCTCCCACTTTTGGCCTCTTTGTGGGCCCTGGAGATTTTTGAATGGGCAGGGTAGGGGCAGTGACTGCTCACCCAGTAGTGACATCGTTACCACTTTGCAATTTGCTTCCTTCTTAGGTATGTTTGTATTATTACCTCTACCAGGTTGAACTGTTTTTGCTCACTGTAGCCCCTGACAATGGTACCAACCCTTTGTTAGATTGCTGTCACCACCACTGTTACCACGATTCATATACTAGTTGCATGGCCTATCTTATCTACAGAGACTGTAGTCTTACTCTACTAGTTATTTCAAACTGGTTTATTAACACTATGTTTAAGATAGGTAACAAAGTATGAATGGTCTCTCATGAGTACAGGCTGTTCCATCTTCTCTCCCAAGTGTCTAGCACATGGCTGCTAATGTCACTGTTACATTATGGACTACATCACTCATTGCCCATAACTATTCTATTAACCCATTACTTTACATTTGCCAGACTTGCTTTGCTTTATAATTATATTGCAATTAATTTTAATGAACTTTTTGTATTCTGCAAATATAAGGCAATAATTTATTGATTGTTAGGCATACTGAGACAATCCATTACTATAACATCTCAACTCAAATATATTATAGAAGCATGTCATTAAAGTGTGGCTTTTCAAACTGAAGGCTTCAGGAAACATGCAAGGTAATAGAAGTATGCAAGATGTTCATACAGAACTTGAGAAATGTCCCAAGGCAAAATGTCAACATTCATTCTTTATGGACAAGGCACACGCTGGGGTAGAGCTTCACTGTTAATAATGGAGTTCAATTTTTAAATAAATATGCAAAGCAGTTCACCAAGATTAAGGTATATGACCTCAATTTGACAATGCACACTTGCTAATAGCAGCACCGCATTGAATTGGTCTTTACATGACAAAATTACAATGAATTACAGAATTGTGAAGTGTAAAAAGACAATTTTCTGTGCAATTGTTTGCACTACTCTGAAGAAATCAAAGACGGCTACTGAGTATAAATGGCTTCCAATTCAGTGAATTACCTGAGATTACAATGGCAGACAGGAATTGGTAGTACTGTCATGGTTGAGTTGTGAAAATAAAGCCATTCCTCAGGTTTTACAGATGTCACATTAATTTTATATATTGGTCAGACACACAGTGTTGACTGAGATTTAGATTTAATAAGCAAATGCTTTATGACCTGTATGAGAAGTTAAAGAGGATTTGGAGTAGTAGGCTCCCACAAATTATGAATTGCTGCTGCTTGAAGAGGTGTAATCCTATAGGCACTTTGCAGATCACAGCTGGAACAACTGTGGGTACCACTCTGACAACATTCTCCAGAGATATTTCTTAAGTTATCATTGCTTTGTTCAGACAGACAGCTTTGCCATGCACTAAGCCAAAAACCTTTTCTATATGCTTCTACTTTTCAAAGTATTAGCTGTAGAAGGAATGCAATATACCAGCCAAGAATGAATGAATGTCTACATTGCTGGTGACTGTGTGGTTGAGGATGTGTTTTAATGAGAAAGGTTTCTATTTTATTGGCATACTGGTTTGATATATATCCGATTTATTATAATGCCAATATCCTGTTATTTTTCATCACGGCATTTTCCTACAGTGAAGGTTTTGTCTCTGGTGCCCTTGAACCACCAACCTTTCAGGTAATAGGAGAGCTTGCAAACCAATTGCACCACAGAGGCCAGCCTTTACATAGTGCCCAACAGGTCGATGTGATGTGTCTTGTGTGTGGGTGAAGAGAATTAACATGTTTTCCGCTTTTGTATGCTAATTTTTTTTCTCATTTTCAGCCCACACCGCTGGCTAGCAGCAATGTGAAAAAGAGAGCCAATTGTGTAAGTCTCTCCCTATCAGTAAACAGCCTTCCAATCAGCAAGTCCTCAGCTGTGCCTGCTCGTGGCAGCACATGAAAACGAGGTCCCTTGAGCACCAAGTCCAAAGCTTCAGAGGAACTCAGAGAGGTTTGCTCCCTGGACATGTAATGTGCAGGCCAACTGGTATGAGGACATGTCCTGGCACTCATCGACCAAACTGCCATATGTGGGCGAATAGCTCCACTGCCTTGTTCATGACCCAGGAGAGTTGAAGGCTAAGGGAGTAAACCCTGACAAAAAAATCAGTAGTGAAGCCCAAAGGCAGACTGATGTCTAAATAAGTCATCTTTCCGGTAATTCCTGCCACCAAGCCAGTGCCAAACATAGTACTTTGCATTCTTTTGGATTCAACACCGGGAGGTCGAGAGGGGGACTCTGATGCTTGGGCAGTCCAGGGTTTCCATAAATTGCACCCTGGAGAGCACACTCCAGTTTTGCTGCAGAGTGTTAATACAACAAGGGAGAGAGCAGTTACAAGTGATAAGCCCAGCTCAATTGACATAGAGAAATTTCCACCCCTCTATCACCTTCACATGGTCCATCTCCGACACTTCCCTTCCCTTCCTTGACCTCTCTGTCTCCATTTCTGGTGATAGGCATCCACCAATATTCATTACAAGCTCACTGACCCCCAGGGCTGAATTTTCCCTCCGTCAGGGGCGAAGTTGAATGGCAGGCGCGTACAGGCGCGTTTCTGATCAGCGCCCCCAATTGGGGGCGCAGCACCATTTTACATGGGTGGGCTAATTAAGGCCTGCCCAGTGTGACCTTCGCACAGAAGTGCTGTGTGCTCCCTGTGCGGGAGGGGGGAATTCCAAAATTGAGAGTGCGCTCTTTCACGCATGCGTACGAGAGAGCGCACTCATCTCCCTGAGGCTAAGTGCAGCCTCAAGGAGATCAGCTCTAAATGTAAGAAACCTAAAAATAGAAAAATAAAATTTCCCTAACATGTCCCCTCATGTGACAATGTCACATGAGTTGGGACATGTCCATAATTTTAACAAAACTTTATTAAAATTTTTTACAACTTACATGAAATCTCATCCCGCCTGTGGATGAGGTTTCATGCTTTTTCTAATTCGTGCCAGGGCTCCTGACCTGCCCACCAACCTTAAGGTTGGACGGGCAGATCCTTTAATTACTTAATTGACTCTGTCAATGGCCTCAATTGGCCATTGACAGGTCGGCGGGCGTGCAGCTGATTTTGCTGCGCCCCCGTCTTCCTGAAAATTTAAATGGGGCGCGGTGATGTCGGGAGTTCCCCCCGACATCACCATATGTCATTTTACGCGTCGGCGAGTGGGCCGCGCCCCCGCTCGCCAACATGTAAAATCCTGCCCCCACAGATACCTTGACTTTGGTTCCTCATACCCTGCTTCCTGTAAGGACTCCATCCCATTCTCTCAGTTCCTTTGCTGGCATCTATTCCAATTATGCCACTTTCCAAAGCGGTGCTTCTGACATGTCTTCCATCTTTCTTAACCGAGGTTTCCCACCCACTGTGGTTGACAGGACCCTTAACCACTTCCGACCTATTTCCCGCACTTCTGCCCTCACACCTTCCCCTCCCTTTCAGAACCATGATAGGGTCCCCTTTGTCCTCACTTTTCATCCCGCCAGCCTCCGCATTCAAAGGATCAGCCTCTGCAATTTCCACCAACTCCAGCATGATGCCACCACCAAACACATCTTCCCCTTACCCCCTGACAACATTCTGTAGTGACCATTTCCTCTGGGACACCCTGGTCCATTCCTCCGTCACCTCAACACCTCATTCCTTTCCCATGGCATCTTCCCATGGAATCACAGAAGGTGCAACACCTGCCCCTTCACCTCCTCCCTCCTACTGTCCAAGGGCCCAAAAACTCCTTTCAGGTGAAGCAGTGCTTCACTTGCACATGTTTCAATTTGGCCTACTCCATTTGTTGCTCCCAATGCGGTCTCCTCCACACTGGGGAGACCAAACACAGACTGGGTGACCGCTTTGTGGAACACATTCGGTCTGTCTGCAAGTATGACCCAGACCTTCCTGTCACTTGCCATTTCAACACACCATCCTGCTCTCATGCCCACATGTCCATCCTTGGCCTGCTACAATGTTCCAGTGAAGCCCAATGCAAACTGGAGGAACAGCACCTTATCTTCCGACTAGGCACTTTACAGCCTTCCGGACTTAATATTGAGTTCAACAATTTCAGACCATGAGCTCTTTCCTCTACCTTCACCTCTTTTTTAACCCCTTATTAATTTTTTTTTTATCTACTTATTTTAATTTTTATTAATTTATTCATTGCTTTTCCCCTTTTATCCACTTTTTATCCCTTTTCTATCCTTTTTCCCCACCACTGCCCCTCTCCCAACCCCATCCCCAAAAGGTCATCTGTCACTTGTTCTATGTTGTTCTTTCACAGAGTGCTGATCCTTGTTCTGCTATTAACATATTCTGCTTTCTTACCTTTATGACACTTTCAGCACCTCCTTTAGCCCTTACCTTGGCATCGTGGTATTGTTGCTGTATTAGGAATATAGAGCCCAGGCTAATACTCAGGGGACCCAGGTTTGAATCCCATCACAGCAGATGGTGGTATTTGAATTCAATAAAAACCTGGAATTAAAAATCTAATGGTGACCATGATTTTATTGTCGATCGTTGAAAAAACCCATCTGGTTCACCAATGCCCTTTAGGGAAGGATATCTACCATCTTTACCTGGTCTGGCCTACATGCAAAGCAATGTGGTTGACTCTGAAATGGCCAAGCAAGCCACTCAGTTGTATCAAATCGCTACAAAAGCTTCAAAAAAGGAATGAAACTGGATGGACCAACCAGCATCGACTTAGACACTGGATACGACAATGATAAATCCAGCCCTGTCGACCCTACAAAGCCCTCCTTACTAACATTGGGGACCAGTTCCAAATTTAGGAGAGCTGTCTCACAGCCTGGCACGGTCATCCTCACGGAATTATGCCTTTCAGATAATGTTCCAGACATCATCATCCCTGGGTATGTCCTGTCCCACTGGCAGGACAGACCCAGCAGAGGTGGCAGCACAGTGGTAGACAGTCGGGAGGGAGTTGCCCTGGGAGTCCTCAACATTGACTCCAGGCCCCATGAAGTCTCATGGCATAAGGTCAAACATGGGCAAGGAAACTTCCTGCTGATTACCACGTATTACCCTCCTTCAGCTGTGCTCCTCCATGTGGGGGCAAGGGCGCAGAATGTACTCTGGATGGGGGAACATCAATGTCCATCACCAAGAGTGGCTTAGTAACACCATTACTGACCGAGCTGGCCGATTCCTAAAGGACATAGCTTCTAGACTGAGTCTGCGGCAGGTGGGGAGGGAAAAACATGCTTGACCTCATCCCCACCAAGCTGCCTGCCCCAGATGCATCTGTCCATGACAGTATCAGTAGGAGTGACTACTGCTCAGTCGTGGTGGAGAGGAAGTTCTGCCTTCACATTGAGGATACCCTCCATCGTGTTTTGTGGCACTACCACCATGCTAAATGGGATAGATTTCAAAATGATGTAGCAACTCAAGACTGGGCATCCATGAGGCGCTGTGGGCCATCAGCAGCAGCAGAATTGTACTCAAACACAATCTGTAACCTCATGGCCCAGCATATCACACATTCTACCATTACCACAAGCCTAGGGATCAACCCTGGTTCAATGAAGAGTGCAGGAAAGCATGACAGGAGCAAACAAGGCATACCTAAAAATGAAGTGACACTCCGGTGAAGCTACAACACAGGACTACTTGAATGCCAAACAGCATAAGCAGCAAGTGATAGAGCTAAGTGATCCCACAACTAACGGATCACATCTAAGCACAGCAGTCCTTCCACATCCAGTTGTGAATGGTAGTTGACAATTAAACAACTAACTGGAGGAGGAGGCTCCACAAATATCCCAATTCTCAATGATGGATGAGCCCAGCACAGCAGTGCAAAAGATAAAGCTGAAGCATTTGCTACAATCTTTAGCCAGAAGTGCCAAGTGAATAATCCATCTTGGCTTCCTTTGGAGATCCCCAGCTTCACAGAAGCCAGTCTTCAGTCAAGCAAATTCACTCCACGTGATATCAGGAAATGGCTGAAGGCACTGGATAGTGCAAAGGCTGTTGGACCTGACAATATTCTGGCAATAGCACTGAAAACTTGTGCTCCAGAACTGCGCCCCTAGCCAAGCTGTTCCAGTACAGCTACAACATTGGCATCTACCCAGCTATGTGGAAAATTACCCGAGTATGTCCTGTACACAAAAAGCAGAACAAATCCAACCCGGACAATTACCGCCCCATCAGTCTACTCTCGATCATCAGTAAAGTAATGCAAGGAGTCATCACCAGTGCTATTAAACAGCATTTGCTAAGCAATAACCTGCTCATTGACACCCAGTTTGGGTTCCGCTGGGGCCACTCAGCTCCTGACCTCATTACAGCCTTGGTCCAAACTTGGACAAAAGAGCTGAACTCCCAAGGTGAGGTGAGAGTGACTGCCCTTGAAGTCAAGGCCATATTTGACCGAGTATGGCATCAAGGAGACCTAGCAAAACTGGAGTTAATGAGAATCAGGGGGAAAACTCTCCACCAGTTGGAGTCATACCTGGCACAAAGGAAGATGGTTGTAGTTGTTGGAGGTCAGTCATTTCAGTTGCAAGACATTACTGCAGGAGTTCCTCAGGGCAGTGTCCTCAGCCCAACCATCTTCAGCTGTTTCATCAATGACCTTCCTTCCATTATAAGGTCAGAAGTGGGAATGTTCACTGATGATTGCACAATGTTCAGCACCATTCATGACTCCACAGATACTGAAGCAGTCCATGTCCAAATGCAGCAAGACCTAGACAATATCCAGGCTTGGGCTGACAAATGGCAAGTAACATTTGAGCCACACTAGTGTCAGGCAATGACCATCTCCAACAAGAGAGAATCTAACTATCGCACAGTCGTGAATAGTGAGAAACTGTTCCCACTCAAGACAACATCAAGAACTGGAGGGCACAGATTCAAAATAATTGGCAAAAAGGGTAAATGTGATGTGAAGAAAAAGTTTTTCACCCAGAGAGTGGTTGGAGTCTGGAACAAACTTCCTGAAAGTGTGGTGGCAGCACGTTCAATCGATGCATTCAAAATGGAATGAAAATAAAGGATATGTAAGGTTACGGGCTTAAGGCAGGGGAGTGGGGCTAGGCGGAATGCTCTTTCAGAGGGCCAGTGTGGACTCAATGGGCCAAGTGGTCTCCTTCTGCACTGTAAAAATTCTATGATACTGTAATACTGTGAAACTTCAGATCGTTTGACAGCATCTATGTTCCACGAGATTGACGATGTCCTCACTGCTCTTTGTCTCATCGTTCACATCATTGTTATTTTCTGGTTTGTCAATCATGTACATATTTCTGATGAGATACCGGATCGTCATTCTTATTGCTTGAATGTACCCACTGTGTCCGGTCTGTTTGGGTCAGTGCACGGCTCTTTGTAGCTGCATCAGCCTTTGCTCTAGTGCACTACTGCTGCCAATGGCTCTTTCTGCCACATGTCTTACAGACTTGATTCAAAGCTGGGCATTTCCTTGATGTATGCAGAAGTCCACACCTTCCACATGTCTTGCTAGGTTTAGGTGTTTTAATAAGTGCATCAACAATTGGGGTTGTGCTTAGGACCTGTAAGCTTTGTTGACCTGTGAGAATCACTCTGTACTTTCATCCATTCATCATTAGCTTTTCAATGTTATATGTTTTGGGCTTGTGTGGCAGATCTTTCTGGAACGCTTCCATGGGAGTAGATGCGATCATCAAGTCAACATTTCTGTCTGCTAGCTCTGCGTTTGGTCTGCTGATGAAGTGGCCTATGGATTCTGTAGCCTGTTATTGAAATGACATGAACTCTAGTCAATGAATACAGGAGCTTAACCTGATACTGAACTAGTCTTCTAAGGTAGTCCAAATCTTTTGGGGAACCTTTAGGTCTCCTTCTATTAATCCTGATGTGCTCCGCCTGTGTGGACCTTCGTTCCTAATTGCTAGGTGAATTTTTATGGCTTGCTTTCCTGGTTCAGTCATATCTGAATCAATAAACCATAGCTCGTACGCTGCTTAAACATTCTCCATTCGGACAGTGGGTCAGCTGCTTCCCAATTCAGACTGGGGAATTTTGTGGACATTTTGATAATATCCCTTTATCATTCCTTCTCCTATAGTATCTGGGATGAATGTCTCTGTAGCTGCTTTCACACACTTCTCAGAAGCTCCACCCATTCTAATTGCAAGCTTCTCTGGCCGGATTTTTATGGTGATTTTGTTTGTATTTTGTTTTGTTGGACTCTCCCTTGTTCACTTTCAATCCAGCCCACTCACCTTATCCAACTGAGCTACCCTGATGCTGGTCTTGTTGACACATTGTCCTACTCAGCACGAGGGATCTGTCTGCTTACCAGCTCTTTACTTGAGCACTATTCCTCCACTGTGTCTTCAAGGCTTTTCTACACAGTCAGCACACTGCAATTTCAACACTCACCAATGTTGCGGCTCCATTGCAGTCTTACCAAAATGTTAAGGGTCGTCTCATGCCATGTAGCATAATCTAAGGCTGTTCACATTGTTGTACCAAACTGAATCTTGCTGCCAGGCTGAGCACTATGTCATTTAGAAGGAACCACCGCTACACACCATGTCGGGTGTTTTAATAATGATATAAAGGAACCAATTGCTCATAAGGGATTGTACAAACATGTTGTGTGTTCATTTATTAAGAACCCACATGTGAACATGTATACATGGATGGAAAGCCTGAAGACATCAACGCTGTGTGTCTGTGTTCTGCAGCATGCCATCACTTTAAGGCATATTACAACATACCACACCAAGTGAAGATCAAAACAGAGCTGACCACCATGGCAGAATCCATCGTCTTATGAGACGGGAGGCTGCCACCACCATTTTCTCACATATACTGACTTTCTCTTCACTTGGTCTCACACATGAGAACTGGCCACTTGATCAAGCACTGGAATACTGCTGTGAAACTATGCCTCAGCATGGAGTAAATGCCTTCAGGAGAGGAACAATGAAGAGGGGTAAATTAGATGACGGGGGTAAAGTTTACGTTTATATAATGCCTTTAGAGCTTCCCAAAGTGCCTTATACTCAAAGATTTACTTTTCAAATGTAGTTGTTGTTTGACATAAATGCAGCAGCCACTTTGCATACAAGGACACATGAACATCAATGAGATGAATGGCTGGTGTTACAAGCTTCGGGTCAGCCTTAAACATTCTCTTAGATACAGCAGTGCTAGTCACTTCATTGTTTCAATGGAAACAAAAATCAGACAGATGTAAAATGGGCAGTTGGTTAGCTAACAGCCTCTTTCTGCCCAGTGATAAATGTGAAAATTGTACCACGAGCAGTATTCAGTACCAACTATTAGTGCACTGCTTGTCCATGTTGCATGATGATATTCGTATAATTCATGATTATGGCCTTGCGTTCAATTGTGAAATTGCATATATGAATATACCTTGTTGCTGTTGTTGTGAATGTGGACATGCAATGTAGTGATTTAGTTTGTGCTTGGCTAACAACCATATATTTTGAAGGTGTTTATGGCATCACAGAAATAATGTTACAGAATACAGAAAAAGCATTTTGTCTATTTCAAATCTAGTGCTCTCAAGGTTGTAAATGTAAGAAATACATTTTATCCATAAGCTGCTTGGTGTGCCTGTGGATGGTATTGTCTGTAACAATCAAATAACAAAATTGTACAAATCTGGACCCTTAAATAATTGCCATGATCATATTGAATGGCAGAACAGACTCAGCTCTGTTACCAATGTTGAGCATGGCACAAACAAGCTGCAGATTCACCATGAGCTCATTTTACACTACTGGCTAAGACCGATTTAATCCAAAAAATGTTTATGTCAAACAAATGGATCAAAACAGTGTCAGACTGGATGTTAATGTTGGCAAATAACAGTAGTATTTTTGTCAGTGTTTCTGTGGAAAATAAGTTGACATATTTGTAAATTCCCTGTATTTTCTGTTGAAACCATGTGGATGTTGAGGGCAAATAAGGGTAAATAGATTTGTGCACACCTTGTGCAGTCAAGGCCTCCAACTACTGGGAAACTTTAATAATTCACTGAAGTTAGTGCCTTGTGAATTCAACATTTGGGCATATTGAACAATTCAATGAAACAAGCTTCTAGAATTCATGGGTTTGCTGTGTGAATTGTAATAATTGAATCAGCCCCAAAGACTGGGTACCCAGAACAACTACTCCACTGTTAGCCTAGACAACATGCTGTCTTCATGGTTAAGGATTGGATGAATAATTGGACCAAACCAAGGTAGAGCAAGATTGTCAGGGTGAGGGGACGGGAGAGGTGGAAGAAGGAAGGGAAAACGGTAGAAGGAGGAAGGGGGAGTAAGAGGTAGAAGAGAAAAATTGTTCCGAGGAAGGAAAGAGAGTTGACAAGGGAAAGGTTGGCAAACAGAATGAGAAAATTACTGCAGTTGGGAAAAGAGTAGCTAAGAAGCTGCGGGGAGCAAGAACTGTACCTCAGGGGCAATGCTTCAGATGCACAAGAGAACAAAGATGTCTTAGTGGAGGCGACGTATAAATGCTGCATTTTTGGGGGATGGGTGTAGAAAAGTACCTCAGCTGGCAGGGGGTGGGGGAGTACTTTATGTGTCATTTTACAGTTTGTTTCACAATTGATAGGGCCATTTTTTTAACAATACTTTAACAATACCAGTACGCTTACAAATTAAATGTAGTGTGAGTTCATTCAATTCTGGGGTCAGAAGAAAGACTAGGTGGTCACTTAAGGGCCTTAACTGGTCCATGAGTGAGCTGGCTGCCCAATGCTTGGCCCGCTGTAAATTCATAGTGAAGACAGGTAGGCGATGGACATGGTGCCATTGCAATGGCATCCAATTTTTATGACACCCCACCACCTCCCCCAGCTTGCCAATAAGTTGGGGGGGGAGAGTCACATGTATACCAGGTCAAGTACACACTGGTGAGCCAGTCAGGCATCTTTTCTGGTTATTTTTTTGTCATTGGAATATAAATCATCATATTTATGAGAATTCAATTTAACAATGTGTTGTGAGGAAATTTGTGCTAATGAGCTTGGGTTTCTCATCCACCAACCCCAAAATACTTAGCATTTACAGAGGGGCATATCTGAAGATGTGACTAAAAAGTTTAAATGTCCTTTCAAAATACCACTGAAGAATGAAGCAAGATCTTCAGCTCACGTCATTCTAATTTAACTCTGCTTGATTATATAACCACTTTTACCCAACACTGAAGTCATCAGGCTTACCCTTCTTAGAAAATGACTGATGTGCCAACATGAATAAGTCACAAATAGACATGACAACTGTATAAGTGATATCCTCTTCAATTACAATAAGCAAGCTCATTCGAAGAAGGTGCCCATATTTTTACTCTTGTGAAGTCAACAGAAGCCAAATTCCTAGGAAATTCATCAATGATATCAAACTATAGCAATTATTCTGGTCACTGCAGTAGTTCTAGGTCTACACATGTGATGTACAAATGTAGGTTGCTTTACAAGTAGCATCGTGATCTGTTTGCATGCAAAGTGACTATCATTAGTGTAGCTATTGTGTGGAACCAAAATAAGTCAATAGCACGAATATCACTTTCAGCCCAGCATTCTGACAAAGGGTCAAGACCTGTTAAAACATCTATTTCCTCCACGGATGCTGACTGAGCCACTGAGTATTTCCAGCATTTTCTTTTTTTTTTTGCCTTCTATCATCTACAAGTTTTTTTGCTTTTGTCTCTTTCACTGTTACTGCCATGTCTAGGCTAAGAACAGATGTTTCTAGAATTCAACTGCTAGTAATTATTTGCTTGCTCAGCAAACTCTATCCGACAATTTGTCAATAAAAAGCCAATAATATACATTTTTTAGAATATGATGAACTGCATTGCTATATTTATCCTTACTTAAGCTAAATTGGCCAGGCCTTGGTTTACACATTTGATTTTCTTTCCAAGTTACCTTCTAGTCCAATGCAACAATGTATCTTTTTTCTAATTTATTCTTTCATAGGGTGTAGGAATCGCTGGCAAGGCCAGCATTGGTTGCTCAACCCTAATTGCCTTCGAACCGAGTATCTTGCTAGGCCATTTTGGAGGGCAGTTAAGAGTCAACCACATTGCTGTGAGTCCGAAGTCACATGTGTAGGCCAGGCCATGTAAGGACGGCAGATTTACTCCCCTAAAGGCATTGACAACAGTTTTGCTTAAGCTGCTTTCATATTGGTCTAAATCATATTGTGGATTAAAACTTCAATTGGACATGTAAAAATACACAGGAGCATATTTCATAGCACCCCTCATTAAGAATTCATGTGGTTCTCATTTTTACTGGTGATTTTACTGGTATTTAATACTGTACTTAGGAAAAATGTTAAAACCCTCAGAATTCCCCATTTTCCCACATAAATATAATGCCACTGTGGAAGATAACAGGATAATAATGGAATAGCAGAACATAACAAAATTTTGTGATTTTAGTAAAAGATCTAGGGATTTGTCTGTTTGAAAAATTTATGATCATTGCTGAGCTACCATATGAACTGCATTAAGTAGGCTATAAATAGTATAGTATATAATATTAACACTATGAAAGAAGCCTTAAGCAGCAATGAACTCAGTACTTATGCATGAGCATAAGATGAGTAGATGAATCTGAGTGACTGACAATATACTGCTATTGATTGAGGTAGATTACTTTTCGGAGTACACATAGAATAACAGATGGCTGTGTCTTTGTTAGAAGACTAGAGAACACCTGATGGGTTCAGATAATATCATAAGCCACAAGAGCAAGGCTCAAGCAATTTGGAAAGATCTCCAAACCCTGAGCATGGGATTATTACCTTGAATAAACTCCAATGTTTTTAATTATTGTTTTCCTTTCCTAGCTTCCTATTGGAATTTTGCCATTAAAGTTTCTGTGCATTCTGATTTGTGCAAATTCTTCTTACTGTAATAATTGTGTCTGCTGAGTATTTTTTGCATAGCTTTGTATTATGTGAAGGGAAGGAATTTGGGTTTGTGTTGGTTGGCATGTAAGAACATGAAAAATCTGGAACCTGACCTCAATCTGCCTCAAATCCACCCACTTCCAGTTTTATCAGAAGTGGGATGGCCATGGGGGTGGACAATCAGCCAGTTGGTTGGGGAAATGGTGGTGTAGTGGTAATGTCACTGAACTAATAATCTAGAGGGCCAAGTTAATGCACTTGGGCATGGCTTTAAATCCCACCATAGCAGCTGGTGGGATGTAAATTCAATTAATAAAAGTGGCATATAAAGTCGGTTGGGGAGGCGATGGTGTAATGGTATTGTCACTGGTCCAGGGATCCAGGGTAATGCTCTGGCGACTCGGGTTCAAATCCCACCACAGCAGATGGTGAAATTTGAATTCAATAAAAATCTGGAATTAAAAGTCTAACAATGACATTGCTGGTTCACTTATCCCCTTTAGGGAAGGAAATCTGTCATCCTTACCTGGCCTGGCCTACATATGACTCCAGACCCACAGCAATGTGGTTGACTCTTACATACGCTCTGAAATGGCCTAGCAAGCTACTCAGTTGGAACAAACAGCTACAAAGTCACAAAAAAGGAATGAAACCGGAAGGACCACCCAACATCGACCTAGGCACCAGAAATGACAATAGCAAACTCAGCCCTGTCAACACTGCAAAGTCCACCTTACCAGCACCGGGGGCTAGTGCAAAAATCGGGAGAGCCGTCTCACAGGCTAGTCAAGCCAACAGCCTGACATAATCATCCTCACGGAATCATACCTTACGGATAATGTCCCAGACACCGCCATCACCATCCCTGGGTAGGTCCTGCCCCATCGGCAGGACAGACACAGCAGAGGTGGCAGCATAGTGGTATACAGTCAGGGGGGAGTTGACCTGGGAGTCCTCAATGTCGACCCTATGAAGTCTCATGGCATTAGCCCAAACATGGGCAAAAAACCTCCTGCTGATTACCACGTACCGCCTTCCCTCAGCCGATGAATCAGTGCTCCTCCATGTTGGACACCACTTGGAGGAAGCACTGAGGGTGGCAAGGGCACAGAAAGTACTCTGGGTGGGGGGCTTCAATGTCCATCATCAACAGTAATGATTAGCATGACTACTGACCAAGTTAGCCGAGTCCAAAATAACATAGCTGCTAGACTGGGTCGACTGGTGAGGGAAAAAGACACTTGACCTCATCCTCACCAACCTGGCTGCCACAGATGCATCTGTCCATGACAGTATTGGCAGGAGTGACCACCGCACGATCCTTGTGGAGACGAAGTCCCGCCTTCACGTTGAGGATACCGGCCATTGTGTTGTGTGGCACTACTACCATGTAAATGGGGTAGATTTCAAACAGATCTAGCAGCTCAAGACTGGGCATCCATGAGACACTGTGGACCATCAGCAGCAGCAGAATTGTACTCAAACACAATCTGTAACCTTATGGCCCGGCATATCCCACACTCTACCAATACCACCAAGCCAGGGGATCAACCCTGGTTCAATGAAGAGTGCAGGAGGGCATGTTAGGAGCAGCACCAGGCATACTTAAAAATGAGGTGTCAACCTGGTGAAGCTATAATGCAGGGCTACTTGCGTGCTAACCATTTTAAGCAGCAAGTGATAGACAGGGCTAAGCGATCCCACAACCAACGAATCAGACCAAAGCTCTGCAGTCCTGCCATATCCAGTCAAGAATGGTGGCGGACAAGTAAACAACTCATTGGAGGAGGAGGTTCCACAAATATCTCGATCCTCAATGATGGAGGAGCCAAGCACATCGATGCAAAAGATGAGGCTGAAGCATTTGCTACAATCTTCAGCCAGAAGTGCCAAGTGGATGATTCATCTCGGCCTCCTCCGGGGGTCCCCAGCATCATAGATGCCAGTCTTCAGCCAATTCGATTCACTCCATGTGATATCAGGAAGTGGCTGAAGGCACTGGATAGTGAAAAGGCTATGAACCCTGACAATATCCCCACAATAGCACTGAAGACATATGCTCCAGAACTTGCTGTAGCCCTAGCCAAGCTGTTCCAGTACAGCTACAACACTGACATCTACCCGGCTATGTGGAAAATTACCTGGGTATGTCCTGTACACAAAAAGCAGAACAAATCCAACCCAGCCAATTACCACCCCATCAGTCTCCTCTCCATCATCAATAAAGTAATGGAAGGGGTCATCAACAGTGTTATCAAGTGTCACTTGCTTAGCAATAACCTGCTTGCTGACGCTCAGTTTGGTTTCCGCAAGGGCCACTCAGCTCCTGACCTCATTTCAGCCTTGGTTCAAACATGGACAAAAGAGCTGAACTCCCGAGGTGAGGCGAGAGTGACTGCCCGTGACATCAAGGCCGCATTTGACCAAAGGAAGATGGTTGTAGTTGTTGGGGGTCAGTCATCTCAGCTCCAGGACATCCTGGTCTGCACTCCATGCAGGAGTGCTTCAGGGGAGTGTCCTCGGCCCAACTGTCTTCAGCTGCTTCATCAATGACCTTCCTTCCATCATAAGGTCAGAAGTGGGGATTTTCGCTGATGATTGCACAATATTTAGCTCCATTCACGACTTCTCAGATACTGAAGCAGTCCATGTCCAAATGCAACAAGACCTGGACAATATCCAGCCTTGAGCTGGCAAGTGGCAAGTAACATTCGCGACACACAAGTGCCAGGCAATAACCATCTCCAAAAAGAGAGAATCCAGTCATCGCCCCTTGATGTTCAATGACATTACCATCACTGAATCCCCCATTATCAACATCCTGGGAGTTACCATCAACCAGGAACCGAACTGGGCTAGTCATATAAATATTCTGGCTACAAGAGTAGGTCAGAGGCTAGGAATCAGGATGAGTAACCCCACCTCCTGACTCCCCAAAGCCTGTCCACCATCTACAAGGCACAAGTCAGGAGTGTGATGGAATACTCCCCATTTGCCTGGATTAGTGCAGCTCACACAACACTCAAGGAGCTTGACACTGTCCAGGACAAAGCAGCCTGCTTGATTGGCACTACACCCACAAACATCACTCCCTCCACCACCGATGCGCAGTAGCAGCAGTGTGTACCATCTACAGGATACACTGCAGGAATTCACCAAGGCGGTTCAACAGCACCTTCCAAACCCACGACCACTGCCATCTGTAAGGAGAAGAGTAGCACATATATGGGAACACCACCACCTGGAAGTTCCCGTCAAAGTCACTCACTATCCTGACTTTGAAATGTGTCGCCGTGTGAAAATACAGGAACTCTGTTCCTAACAGCACTGTGGTTGTACCTACACTACATGGACTGCAGCGGTTCAAGAAGGCAACCCACCATCGCCTTCTCAAGAGCAACTTGGGATGAGCTATAAATGTTGGCCTAGCCAGCGAAGCCCACATCCCGTGAATGAATAAAATAAAAGTCTCAGTAATGGTGACCATGAAGCAAATTTACAACAAAACCCAGCTGGCTCGTAATGTTCTTTAAGAAAGGAAATCTGCTGTCTTTACCTAGTCGGGCCTACTTGTGACACCAGACCCACAGCAATGTGGTTGACTCTTAACAGCCCTTTGAAATCATCTCGCCACTCATTTCAAGGGCAATTAGGGAGGGGTTCTACATAAGACATGTCTGCTGATCTTCTCTGTCTATGGTATCAACTTGGCCATCCCGAAACAAGCGTAAAACCCAAATCCATTTGTCCAACTAAACTAGGACCAGGACCCAAGAAACTGGCGGCAAGGAAAAAGGAAGAAAAAGCAAGGAAGGACGAGAAAAAAGTAAGAAAAAGCGAGGAAGGAAATCAAGTGAACCGAAATCGGGCCATACCTCGCATGGTAATTGTAAGTAGAATTTCCATCCTAATCGTCGAAGCAGTGCCCTCGAAGTATGCCACAGTTTGGAAAAGTTGGTTCTTTTGATCCAACCTAACAACATTGCAGGAGAAAGAGAAGAGGTGAGCGATCATCTTATCCACATGTGGGAGTAAGACCTATGGATTTATTCGAAGTTTGACAGCACCCAGTGCCCTGGATTTGAAAAGTTTTGATGACTTAATGAACCTTCTGAAGAGTCATTACCAGCCCGAGCCCTCAGTAACGATGCAATGGTTCAAATTTAACTCAAGAAATAGAGCCCCAGGAGAGACAGTTGTTATGTGGCAAGTCTGAAACAGTTAACAGAACATTGTGAGTTTGGTACATTTATAAAAGATATGCTTAAAGGTCGTTTGGTGTGCAGTATAAATGAAGATACGATTCAGAAGAGATTACTGTCTGAATCGAATTTGGATTTTCAGAAGGTGCTAGAACTAGCATTGGCCATGGAAAGTGCCATACAGGAGCGCAAGATGGCATCATCCTCCACATTGGGTGGGGAGCCCCAGCCAAAAAGGGCACAAAAATGCACAGCTCTGATGGGAAGCGGGAAGCAGCCACCTCTTGCAGACAAATAATAAGAACTTAGCAGCGAAAATATGGAATAATGGCAACAGAGGTGAAAGCAGACAATCTTGTAATGAATGGAAGTTTAAAAAAATCAAATGCTTTTATTGTCATTGAAATAGACACCTCATGAGACATTGCAAGGATAGAATCAGGCAGATTTTCAATCAAAAGAAAAGACCCCGTGAGATCCATAATGTAGAAGAGCCTGAAGTAACAGATTCAGATACTTATTCATTGTATAATTTAAAGGTAGGAAGAACAGAACCAATCTATGTAACAGTGAGGGTGGATGATAGGCTTATCAGAATGGAGGTGGACATAAGAGCTTCCACCACGGTAATAGGTGAGCATACCTTTAAACACCTGAATTATGGAGAATGTAAATCAAATTTGGAAGAAACAAATGCCAAATTGAAAACTTACATGGTAGAAGGCATCAAAATCAAAGGCATAAGCAGGGTTACTGTACAGTATGGAAGTCAATCAGTAAAATTACCCTTGATGGTAGTAGCAGGTGAGGGGCCAAGCTCCCTTGGATGAAACTGGCTGAAAGAAATTAAATGGATTGGACTGGGAATCAGATTGTAAATGTTGATGAACTTAATCATTTGCCTTTGAAAGAAAATGATGAGGATGTTCCAGTTCCTCAAGAATTCATTTTATTATCGAACTTCTTAGATTCATCACTAGTATGTGCTAGACAGATTAGAGATTGGACAAGTCGGAACACAATCTTATCCAAAGTATGAGAACAAGTTCTTCACGGTTGGTCACAAGAGCAGAAATCTGACAAAATGAAACCATATTTTCACAGAAAATATGAGATAACCAGCCAGGATGGTATCTTATTGCGGGGAGCTCAAGTGATTGTTCCTCCAAAAGGATGAAAGCCATTCTTAATGAACTACATAGTGCATATCCAGGTATTTCCTGAATGAAGACCATAGCACACAGATATCTGTGGTGGCCTGGAATGGATGGAGAAATAGAGAGCTTAATGAGAAGTTGTATGCAGTGTCAGAAAGTGCAAAAGTTACCTCCAACAGCTCCGTTATACCCTTGGGAGCGGCCAGGAAGGATGGGTGCATTTCCACATTGACTATGTGGGACCTTTCATAGGACCAATGTTTCTCCTTAATGCTGATGCTCACTCAAAATGGATGAACATATATGAGGTGAAGTCACCAACATCTTCTGCTACAATTGACAAGCTACGTCAAAGTTTCTCCATCAATGGACTACCAGAAGTGGTTGTATCAGATAACGGCACGACATTTACAAGTGCTGAGTTTCAACGATCTATCAGCCTCAATGGTATCACTCATGTAAAAACTTCACCATGCCACCCTTCCTCAAATGGATTGGCTGAGAGAATGGTTCAAACATTCAAAACTGGCATGAAGAAATGAACTGAAGACTCCATAGTGACCAAGCTAGCACATTTTCTTTTCCATTATAGGACCACCCCTCACACAACAATAGGTGACACACCTGCAGAATTGTTGATGAAAGGCCACCTCAGAAAGAGATTGAGCTTAGTAATGCCAAATTTAAGGGGAAAGGTGGAAAGGAGTCAGGGGAGTCAGAAAACTGGTCATGACTGGCATAGTCAGTAGGAGAAATGGTATATGTGAAAAAATTTGGAAAAGGACCAACATGGTTATCTGGTGAATTAAGTGCAGAGACTGGACCTCTTTCTTACCACGTGAAAGTGGAAGACGGAGTCATACGGAGACATATAGATCATATAAGGAGGAGAAAAACAAGGTATCAGGAAATGATTCCTCTAGCGTTCAAGGCTGCATCAACATCTCCTGTTGAAAGAACTCAATTGAGTATAGATGTGTCTAATGGATCGGCTGTGCCTACAAGAGTTGAGGAAGCAGATTTGCAGGTGCCCACTGAAGAACCTAATGTTCGGACATCGCCAGAAAAACATCTGAAGCTGTAGAGCTGAGAGGTTCTACACGCATAGGCCAGGACTTTGTCCTCGTCAAGTCGGTTCGGCGGGAGCGGTTGGGAAGCCTACCGTTGTCCGCAATCAGGGCCCAACCACGATTTCCCACTGGCAGGCCAATTAATGCCTGTCCAGAGTGAAATGAGCACTGCAGCGCTGGCTGTGGGGAGAGGGGGGGAGGGTGAGTGCGCAAGCTCGCTCATGCATATAGGTGCACACAGAAAAAGTTCCCTGAGACACAGAGCTGTGAAAAATAATAAAGCAAGATTCTAAAAATGTTAACCGCATGTCCCCTCATGTGACTCTCACAGAAGCAGGGACATGTTAGAAATCAGTTTGAAAATGTTTAATTTTTTTTAATGATGAATCAAAACCTTATCCCGCCTGTGGACGAGGTTTGGAAAATTTAATTCAATCAGAAATATCACGCGAATGCGCAATGATGTTGGGATGTTCATCCGACATCATCGCGCGTCATTTTACATTCATTCAGGTCGGGCGTGTGGCCGCCCGACGAGCAAAAAATTCTGCCCATGAGGAAACCCCCAGAAAGACTGAATTTGTAAATTAGTTACCTGTGTACATAATTTGATATTTCAAGAAAAATTGTAATTGTAAAAAGTATTTCTGAGTAAAGGGGGAGGGATATGGCACTCTGATGTGTAATATTAATTGTATATTAATATTAATGGTAATCGCCCCTTGATGTTCAATGGCATCAACATCACTAAAACCCCCACCATCAACATCCTGGGGGTTACCATTGACCAGAAACTGAACTGGACTAGCCATATAAATACTGTGGCTACAAGAGCAGGTCAGAGGCTAGGAATCCTGTGATGATTAACTCACCTCCTGACTCCCCAAAGCTTGTCCGCCATCCACAAGGCGTAGGAAATGTGATGTAATACTCCCCCCTTGCTGCTCCTACAACATTGAAGAAGCTGGACACCGTCTAGGACAAAACAGTCCGCTTGATTGGCACCACATCAACAAACAGTCCTTTCCAGTTACCTGCTAGATCCAATTTGCCTCCTTCACTCAATTACCACACAATTGAACAACTCCCACTCCAATCCTTCCAAACTCACTACCCCACTTCCAATCTCCCACTCTTGCAGTCCCTCCCCCTCCGTTTCCTTCTGCTGCCTCCTCCCACCCTGAACTCTTCCAATCTCACCCTCCAAGGCATCCAATCTCCCCTTGAGGCCTCTAACTCTGTTCACCAGTTATGATATGGTGATGAAGGCCTACCCACTTGACACCCAGCTAGCCTCCCAATTTGTCTGGTTGTGCTCAGGAAAGGGAAACAAAAAAGTTAGCAAGGTTAATTTGGCAGGACTTGACAGAACCCGTTGTTCCGAGATTCCCAACCATAATCCAAGACCAGCCCCCTCACTGTTCCCTCCTTGCTTCCGAGTTAATATTGGAGAATATTAAGACATGGTATTGGGAAGTGAGAAAGCTGCTACTTCTGAAATCAACTTAAATCACCCTTAAAAAGGTAATTACAGTAAAAATAAATTATTTAAAAGTCTGCAAAGAGTAATCTTTAATGCTTGCACAACCCCATCAGGAGGCACTTCCTTGATGCTGTGAGTTTACATACTGAATCCTCAGTTGGGCATTGCAGACAATTAGCACATTTAGTGAATGGGTAACTTTCTGTCGATAAAAGTGGCAGATCCCTCAAGTGCAGCCTTCAGCAGCATGTGGCTCCCCCCGATAGCCCCCTAAACCCTGGGGAAGACAGCAATTCTGTAGAAATTGATGGACCTGTCTATTTGCTGTGCAAGGAAAATGTTGTATTTAATAAAGTCAGATGACCTGTGAAAGAGGGCATCTGTCACTGCTGAATGCTAGTCCAAACAGTTCCTTGGCTGATGTTACAGAGGAATCCGGGGCTTGATTGAAAAGAACCAATGTAAAAAGGTTCAGACCATGATGCCTCCTCCTTTCTCCAAGTTATCCATGTGAATAAAAAACAGGGGAATGTCCAGTGGGCGGAGCATTACATGGTTTTCACTTCCGTAGACAAAGAAATCAATGAGAACAGTGAAAATGATTGCCTGCAGACACTAAGAGTAGTCTAGATGACAAAGCTGGAAAGTTAAAACTACCAAGCGTTGGAGATTTAGGACAGAATACTGCTAGAACATTCTCCAGGCTGTGGGGGTGCAGCCACACAGCTTGAATGATCCTTTTTTGACCTCTCAAGCTGACAGTCGTATGTTAGCCATAAATCACATCATTACCAGGGAACCTACAGCACTGTTTTGTCGGTCTAACTGGTGGCAGCAAAAGTAATGGTGCAAATCGAATAATTTGGCTCTTGCTTTTCTTGTGATCTGATGGTATGTACCTTTAAACTACTGTCAATCAGTTCTGCACAGACAGGATATTATGTATTAGTCCCATGACTTGTGGTTGGTCTGCAAGCAGCCAGAGTAGACATCAGATACACAACATAGAGTATCCCAGTTAACAGTACTTTTATATAGACTTATCTTTAAATAGGGAACCCACAATATTGCTTCACCAATCGTTGTGTATGATTGGTACAGTTTTGTTGAAAAGAAGAAGGACATAACACGATGGCAGTAAAGGCAGCATGGTTTTAGGAACATAGGACTTAGGAGCAGGAGTAGACCATTCAGCACTTCAAGCCTGCTCTGCCATTCAATAAGATCGTGGGACTGATCCAGCCTCATCTCCACTTTGCTATCTGCCCTCCATAACACTTGACTCCCTTGTCTATCAAAAATTTACCTAATTCAGCCTTGAATAAATTCAAGGACCCAGCCTCCACTGCTTTCTGAGGAAGAGAATTCCACAGATTAATGATCCTCTGACAGAAAAAACATTCTCCTCACCTCTGTCTTAACAGGGAGACCTCTTATTTTAAGCCATGTCCCCTTGTTCTAGTCTTCCCCACAAGAAATAACATCTTCCTGGTATCCACCTTATCAAGCCCCCTCAAGAGCTTATATGTTTCAATAAGATCACCTCTCATTCTTCTAAACTCCAATGAGTAAAGGCCCAACTTGTCCAACCTTTCTTCATAGGATAAGTCCTCCATCTCAGGAATGAGTTGAGTGAACCTACTCTGAATTGCTTATAACGCAATTATATTATTTTTCAATTAAGGAGACCAAAATGTACACAGTACTTTAGGCCCTGTAAAGCTGCAGTAAAACTTCCCGATGCTTATATTCCATTCTCCTTGCAATAAACACCAACATTCCATTTGCCTTCTTAATCACTTTCTTCTACTAACTTCTTGTGAGTCCTATACCTGGACACCCAGATCCTCCTGTAACACAGAGTTCTGCAATCTTGCTCCAGTTAAGTAGTATACTGCTTTTCTATTCTTCCTGACAAAATGAATAAGTTCACATTTTTCCACATTATGCTCTGTTTGTCAATTTTTTACCCACTCACTTAACTCCCTTTGTAGGCTCTTTACCTCCTCGTGACAATTTACCTCCCTACCTATTATAGGCAAATTTAGGTACTATTCATTGGTCCCTTATTCCAAGTCATTGATATAGATTATAAATATTCACTGTGGCACTCCACTAGTCACAGTTTGCCAACCTGAAAAAAACCCATTTATCCCTACCCTCTCTTTCCTGTTAGCTAACCAGTCCTTTATCCCTGCTAATATGTTATCCCTAAGCCATGAGCTCTTATTTTATGCAGTAACTTTTGATGCGGTATATTACCAAATACCTTTTGGAAATTCAGGTACACTTCATCTACAGGTTGCTTGTAACTTCCTCAAAGATTGCCAATAAATTCGTTCAACACAATTTACCTTTCACAAAATAATGTGGACTCTGCCTGATCGCATTATAATTTTCTAAATATTCTGCTATAACCACCTTAAAAATGGATTCTAGCAATTTCCCTGTGACAGATGCTAGGCTAGCTGGCCTATAGTTTCCTGCTTTCTGTTTCCATCCTTTCTTGAATACAGGTGTTACATTTGCTATTTTTCAATCTGCTGGGACTGCTCTAAAGAATTTTGGAAGATTATAACCAATGCCCCTACTACCTTTGTCGCCATTTCTTTTAAGATGCTAAAATACAGGCTGTCAGGCTCTGGGGATTTGACAGCCTTTAGGTCTAATAATTTTCCAAGTGCCTTCTCCTTGGTTATAATGATTGTTTTAAGTTCCGCCCTCCCTTTCATTTCTTGAGTTTCAAGTATCTTTGGGAGCTTTTCTAAGCCCTCTACAATGAAGACAGACACAAAATACCTGTTCAACGGCTCTGTCATTCCTAGTTTTCCATTCTTAATTCCCCAGACTTACTCTCTAGAGGACCAACACTGGCATCAGTTACTTTGAAATAAAAACAAAAATTGCTAACAAAAATCAGCAGGTCTGACAGAATCTGTGGAGAGAAAAACAGAGTTAATATTTCGAGTCTGTAAGACCCTTCTTCACAGCCTTCCTCATTAGTAACTCTTTTTCTTTTTAAACGCTTGTAGGAACTCTTATTATCTGGTTTTATACCTCTAGCTAGCTTTCTCTCATTCTCTAAATTCTTGCTCTTTATTATTCTTTTAATCATTCTTTTCCATTACTAAAATGTATCTAATCTTCTAACCTGCCACTAATCTTCACAGAACTATACAGTGTTTCTTTCAATTTGATACTATCCCTAACTTCCTTATTAGACACAGATGATGCATCCTTCTCAAAGAATCTTTCTTTCTCGCTGAGGCGAATCTTTGCTGAGAGTTATTAAATATTCTTTTAAAAGTCTGCCACTGCACCTCTACTCTCTGGCCTTTTGACCGAGTTTCACAGTCCACTTCATTGTTTTCATTTTAGATTTTGAAGATTTGACTGTAAAATATACAAGACTCAAGCCTTCACACACAACAGAAGAAAAGAGCTGGTGTGAAAGTGAAATAATTATCAAGACTCACTGTGTGTAAGGATTCTGCACACCTTACCTCCATTTTGGATCACACCTCACTCCAGGCTGCAGGCATCAGGTACTCTTAAGGCTGTTCAAATTTTGGGGAGCTTAAACAGCAAAAGATTAACTGCTGCAAAGTTTAAGTAGGAACAGAGTCCAGGTGGTCTCGCTATAACTAAAACTCCACACACAGGAGAATTCATTAGTGCTTACTCTCCCTACAGGAGGTTTGGGAAAGCTAAATACTGCAGGCTAAGCTAAGAAGAAGAATCCATCCTGTACCAGCTCCTAACAACTAAAAGAAGCCTATTAAAAAAAAGCTTTTATTCACTCTTCCCTTTATTTTTAAGTCCTGCAGCCATTCTCCAACCTAAATCACTGCTTTGTGGGCAGAGCTTAGGGTTAACTGAGGAAAAATCAGAAAGAGCTCAACAGCACCACCATTGCAGTCAAACAGTAGCCTATGACCAGCTAAGGCAGTGGCCATTAAAGTACTGCAACTCAGAGCTATATTAACTCTAAAAAGCTGGGGGAAACTTTCATAGCTGTCGAAAGCTCTGGGTAACATTAAAAATCCTGCAAAAAGCTAAAAGGTTACCAGAACATTCCCAACACTTGTCAACAGGCCCTTCACTTTTGAAAATATGATTTTTCAATGTTCAACTGACTGGAAATTTTGCAATTTGAACTGAGACAGAACAAACTGCTTAAAAATGCAAGGCCACATTCTAAGGTAAAGGTGAGAAACAAACAAACCCTCAGGGGAGTGTGAAGAAAGAGGCATTTCCTTTAATCCAGACAGCCAACAAAACTCAGAACTGTCTAAGGAAAAGGCATTAAAAATGCAAAGTACAATGGCTGCTATAGACAGACACACACAAAACCTCTTGGAAATACACAATTGGTGAAGTATTTCAAGGCAAGGTTGCCTAGCCACTAGAGAGAGATTGCAAGTGATACAGGCAGCGTCAAGAAAGTCTACCAGAAACCTACTGGCAAACCAAGATCTTGTAATAATTGCAATAACTTCTACATTTGACCACATCCAAAAAGCTAACCCAAATCGGGCTCAGCCTTAAAAATCTATGCCTCAAGGGACCATATATTCTTTTACCTTTTTTATTGGACTTTAACACCGCTTATTTCTGATGCCATGTGCATGTGCATGTGTGCGCATGTGTGAGTGTGTGAGTGTGTGCAAGTGTGTGTGCATGCGTGCGTATGTGTGTGTGAGTGAGTGTGTGTGTGTGCGTGTGTGTGAGTATGTGCGTGTATGTGTTTGAGTGTGTGTGCATGTGTGTGTGTGTGTGTGTATGTGCGTGTGTGTGTGTGTTTGAGTGTGTGTGCGTGTGTGTGCGTGTGTGTGTGTGAGTATGAGTGTGTGTGCATGTGCATATGCGCGTGTCTGTGTGTGCGTGTATGTGGTGTGTGTGTGCACGTGTGTGTGTGTGAGTGTGTGTGTGTGTGAGTGTGTGTGTGTGTGTGTGCGCATGTGGGCCCGAATGAGGGCTGAATGCTTGACATTGCATTTTATTATTTTTCTCAGGTTTGGTGGTTAATAAATTTGCTCTTCCATTGGCTCCTTATTGCTCACAGCTTAAATAGTTAAATAAATTCTGATTTGGAAAAGGCATATCCTCGTGAAAAAGCAACTTAAACCTTTGTTGTGACCAACTGAAGAGGTTGAATAGAGGGGACACTCCTCACCTGGCCATAACACACTCAATTGGAAAGTAACAGATCTCCTATCTGAAATTATTTTATTCTAACAATGCATCAAGTTGTATATTCTGGACCTTAATATTTCTGAACCAGATAAACAAGCCATTAAAATCAAAATTGCTATAGTCAGTGAAGGCCACCAAAGACTGAACATGTCAAAGCCATCTTAAAAATACAGATAAAATATGGTCAACACTTGAAGGCCAATTACGAATGAAGCTCAACTTCAGAAATACCATGCATGGAATTCATATCCTTTAGGCAACAACTGCCAGAGACATTTGAGCAATTCATATTTAGATGCAGAGGCAAGGAACATGATTGCAACTTCACGGCAGCATTGCTAGCTGACAGAATAATCAAGCTTGTGAATAGCATCTACCCCGATGGAAGCATTCCAAAAAGACCTCTTAGGCCAGTGCAAAGGTTATACTGTGCAAGCACTACTACACAGCAAATGCAAGTATGAAGCCATACTAATCGGTAGTCAGAGTCTACAGGCTATACATAATTGGTCCACCATAGGCCCGATAGCAAATGTGGGCAAGCCTAGAAAGCAGCGTGGGTGGCCAGGCAGGTACAGCTTCCAATTCAACCAAGAGTGCGTAGCAAACAGCGCCAAGACAAGATCCTCAAAACATTTAACCAGCCTACACAGTCAGATGATGAGGATGATCAGACGAATGATACAGAAAGTAAGCTGACATTCAGCACACTGAACACCAAAGAATGTATTGCCACAGTAGTACCAACAGAAACCTTTGCCACTATCCAGATTATATGCCCACAGATGCAGGATCAGCATAATCAATGTGAAAAACTGCATTCCAGTGCAAGTGCAAATATCCTTCCACTCTGTACTCTGAAATGTATGTACTCACAGGAGTGCCAAGTGATAATTTAACCAATCACTGTCAAACTCACAGCGTACAATGGTTTGGAGATCCCTGGGGGATTTATTACATTCAAATATTGCTACGACTCCCCCTGTCACTCCAGATATTTTATGTCATGGATACCATGGGTCCAGTGATCACAGGTCTACCACTGTGCAAGGAACTGTTCTTGGTCACAATTCATGGTCTCATCAAGACAATGGTGAAGAACCAGAGGCCACAAGGAGCAATTTTCAAACCCTATGCGTTCACCTAACTCTGCAATGCAGATCATCAGCTAACAGGCTGATTGGGACCACTGGAACCGAATACGTATCCCTATTCCGAACCTTCCGAACTTCACACTGCGGAACTGATATGAAATTACAATTTGGCAGATAAGTATAGACAAACCTCCCCAGCCATCACTCATCAACACTCCCAGGCATACAAGATACAAACCATACAGGAAGATGAAAGATGCTGACAACCGGCATGTAGCTAACAAATGACCCAACCTGAACATCAGACAGAAAGTTTGAGTACAACACCCAACTGATTGCATCCAGAATCCAGCAGGAATTGTCAGCATGTGCCCAGAACCAAGATCGTATTAAGTACAAAAAACAAATGGCATAACAGTGCAATAAAACAGATGAAAAATCAGAACACCATAATCAAAAATTCCAAGTTTTCTTATTACAAATAGAATAACATCTAAGGTGCAGTGTAAACAAATCAACCCTAGCAAAGCATTCTGAAAAGATACAGCAGCCTCCAGCAAAGATCACCATAACTAAAGTTAGATGGATAGGCAAATTGTCGATACATTTCGGAGACTTGGAAATTTATTTCTCTGTGTCAACCTACATTCGGATGCACTATTATTTTCTTTTGCCTTCATGTAAAAAGTTTGATTCCTCTAAGCTAAACCTTTAGCTTAGAAAGAAAAGGAGATGTTGTGACAGGGTGACATGTACCTTTAAGGGAGCATATCTTAAACTACAGTCAATCATTACTGTCCAGACAGGATATGCCATATTAGTCTCATGAATTGTAGTCAGTATACAAGCAGCAGCGACTGAGTTTAGATGTGTATACAATAGTCCCCTAGCTAACTTTATCCGTATATAGTCTTATCCTCAAATAAAGAACCCACATTATTGTTTTGCCAATCCTTCTGTATCATTGGTGCATTTACATTGAAGGAGAAGAATGTAAACAGCCATTAACTACAATAGAGAGCATTGTGGTGAGAATGGTTGCTCATCAAATTTAGTGAGGCTAACACAAGAGTGGCACAATACGCCTGACAACTTGTGGAGGATCAGAACTAATGGAGTATCTCAGTTATCTGCAAATTATAGGCATTCTACAAATTAATAATGGAGTAGATCATTAATGTGTTATTATTATGGTGTAATGTCCCAGCAATTTCAGGCCCATTAATATATCATAAGGAAGTTTGAATGGATAACTTTGTTAGTAAATAGTTAAAGTTGCAACTCACATAAGATGTAATACACAATGATTCTGTCCCTGTAGGAGAAGAAGGTGGCAAGTTTATATTCAAACCTGTACTTTCTTCTGTTACTGATTATCATAAACTTTTATAAACTTTAATATTAGTTTATTGAGTCACAAAGAAGTGGTCTGATACCATCAAGAATTTCATAACACGTAATTTGATTTCTCTGTCAAAAATTATTTAAATATTTGTTAACAACCTGCATACTTTATCAGAAAAATGGGGCTCAAATAATGGAGCATAATAAACACCAAGGTAAAGTATAAATCTCACAATCAACTTAAGTTTACTTACTGCCTTAATCAAATGGAATATATTCGATTTTAATTGGTTTACGAAGTAGGAAAACAACCAATCTGCCTGTTGCTCTGGTAATTTCAGTTGTTCCACTCAGTAATTTGCCCTTTGTCTGTTCTTTTTCTATTATTCAATGCTTAGCTGTGCCAGCTGTCAAATGTGCTCTACTTTTACTTGCAGAGCAATCCTTTGGACTCTTGTGATCGAGAGCACTTCCTGCATTGAGTCCACTGAGGCTTCACCAAGACTTGTCTCTTTTTTTATAATTCTATATTCTGTGTATACTTGGAGTTGACCTCCATATCCTGAGCTGGCGATGTGCTGCTCTCTTACTGACAGGTTCACTTTGCAGTCATCAAACTGTCACACAGAATTCTGACCCTCTCAGCTTTGCTGTCATCTTAGTTAGGACCAGTGCTCAGCCAGGAAAAGCTTGGTGAAAAGCTGAAGAAGAATATTATGGTACAAGCTGTCGTCATTAGTCAAGAAAACGTAATGTAATCAATAGCAAGGTGAGATATGGCAATTAATGAAGTAATTATAGGTTTCCATCTCTGTCCCTGTCTCTCTCTTTCTCTCCCTGTCTGGATCTCTTCAGTATGCACTAGTTACTTCCTTGTTCTAGGTTTGGTGAAAGTAAAAAAACAAAATGATATACATCTAAAACCAGTCACCAGTCCACAGTTGAATATTAATGAAACCAAAATAGTCATTCAATTTAGAATACAGGACCACACAAGAATTAGGAGCAGGTGTAAGCTTTTTGGTTCCTTGAGCCTACTCTATCATTCAATAAGCTCATGGCTGATCTGATGGTAGCTTCAATTCCATTTTCCAGTCTGCCTCCCTATAACCCTTGACTTTAGTGTTAATACTGGGTGAGGGGGAGTGAACTGTCTTCCCTTTATTCAGTCCCCTCAATTGGTTGCAACAAATATTTTTTTTTAATTTCTTTTCCCCGCAGATGCCTTTTCCAGTATAAAAGCATTTACTTTTTAATAAAGAGCCAATCAAGCCAGGTTTTCTTGAGTCAAAGAAAGAGTAAGTTTATTAGTGACTAAACCCAAGGGAAAATTATAAAAGACACAACCACATACACACACACACACACACACAGAGGCCTCAGAAATAGGAAAAGTTAGAGTCCAAATAAAAGTTTAAAAAGCATACAATTAAGTCAAGAAATGCTAGAAAAACTCAGCTGGTCCGACAGCATCTGTGGAGAGAAAGACAGAGCTCTAAAGAAGAGTCGTATGGACTCGAAACATTAACTCTGCCTTTCTCTCCACCGATGCTGTCAGACCTGCTGAGTTTTTCCAGCATTTTTTGTTTTCGTTTCAGATTTCCAGCATCTGCAGTATTTTGCCTTTATACAAGTAAGTTCTTTGCTTGTCCTTGAGGCATAGGTTGTTGCACATTGTGGCCATTTGAAGTTAGCTGGTTTCCTTTAAAATCCTAAAGTTGAATTGAGGTTCAGATAACTGCACTTTGCTGTAGTCGATTTTAGCTTCAGAGAGAGAGAGAGAGAGAGAAGGGAGAGAGAGAGAGAGATTTGTTACAGCTCCCTTCAGCAGTGTTTCTAGATTACTTTGATTTTTCTCTCTACTTCTGGCTTGGCAACACCAATTCTTAAACCTCCTGGCTGTATATTCCAACTCGGAATTTGATTAACATGTCTTGCAGTCATTGTTGTCAAACAAGTAATCACATTTTTTAGCTTTCATCTTAGAAACTTTTGACACATTTCAAGATGGTAGAAACCAACTGGGGTTGGGGTTATTTTGCCCTCCCCAGGGGTTTTTGAATGTCTGTTGGGTGTCTGCCTGGTTAGAAGTTGCAATCGTCTTGTCAGAATTACAGTTGATTAAAGTACAGCACTTTACATTTTAATGCCTTCTCTTCAAGAGCCATTTTATGAAGTGGACCTTGGCACCATCTCACCCCCGTACCCCCGCCACCCCACCCCAGGTGTGGAATTCCATGAGCAACATGTCAATGGTGCAATCCATATAGCAACTTTCTGGAAAAGGTCAATTTATGATTCCAGACACCTGATGACTCATGGCAGCCATTTTTGGTCAGTGTTTTTTCTTGTATTTTTTAAGGCAATGGGTCCTCTTTAAACAGTTCAATATGTTTTTGGCTAGCTGGTGAAGTTATAGTTAGATCTCACTCAGTCACAATTTCCCATCATTGTGACATTAATCATGAATCATTTACCTTTCCAATAAATCTCCTGTAGAGAAATAAATAAGATATATTTATATAACACAATTCATAAAGGAGGCACTTCACGAGCGCATGTTTGGGCAGAACTTTGTGCTGAACCAAAGGTGAGGATATGAGGAGGGCTGGTTAAAAGCTTGGTTAGGTAGATTTTAAGGAGGACAGAGAGGTGGAAAGGCGGATAAGTTTAGGAAAGAAATTTCAGAACTTAGGGTCCACACAGCTGAAAACATGGCCACCAATGGTGGGCCAAAGGGAGTCAGGCTTGTGTAAGAAGCCAGAGTTGGTAGAACTCACAATTCAAGGAGAGTTGTATGTCTGTAGATGTATATAGAGATAGGATGGGGTGAGATTATGGTGGAATTTGAACACAAGGGTGAACATTTTAAATTCAAGGTGGTGGTGGACTGGGACCCAAAATAGATCAGTGATCACAGAGCTGACGAATGAGCAGAGCTCAGTCCCAGCTGTGTAGGCTTCACTTTCTGCAGACAAAATATTAATCTTCCTGTTCAACCATCACAAAACCCAGGATTATTCCCTCCTGGCTTCCTTCACATCTCTCCTTGCTTGTTCCAAAATTTATAAGACTGACGCTGAAGCAAAAGGAACAGAATATGCCGAGCTGAGTCAGATATCAGCGCCAGCACACAAAGCTTGCTGTTTTCTTGAGTCCTGCTCCAGCTGTTTCTGTTTTATCAGACCTGTTCCCAGTATTTGTGTTTTTAAATTCTGCATTCTAGTTCCTTCCTGGTTGTGTTTCTTGTATTTCTGCTTCTTTTAGTCCTGCTCCCACTCTCACATTACAATTTTTCCCAATGTTTATGTTTTTTGACATCATTTGTCATTTTACTTTATTTCAACAATTGCTCTTGTGCCCTTTTTAGACCCGTGTCTGTGTTTTTGCTTTTTTTAAAATAAGTGTACACACAGTAACTTTTTTCTGCTATTTTGGAATGTATTGCTTTTACCTTGGCCAGAATTTTCTCATCGGCGAGCGAGGGCAGGCAGCGCACGCCGACACGTAAACTGACGTGTGGTGACGTTGGGCAAGCGCCCTGATGTCACCGTGCGCCATTGCGATATTTCTGTAGGCAGGCACGCAATGATCTCCAATGCGCGCCCACAATTAATTAATGGGCCACTTAAGGTCCTTGAGGCTGCAATTGCTGGCGATTTTTCGGGGCCCGTGCGATCTTCAGGTTGTCGCACGGGCGCGACAGGCAGGCGGGTCGGCCACATTTGTATAAACCTCATCCAGGGGCTGGATAAGAGGGGTAAATGGGGTCGCGAGTGTTATTTGTCAGAAATTTACTGATACTTGTCTGTGTGAACAGGAATACTTCAAAACTCTTCACAACTCTTGGACAGGAGTAACAGCCTTCAGGTCAGGACTCTGAGTAAACATCATTTCTGGGGCCTTGTTGGTTTCGGGAAGCCTTCCCTTAGCCTGGGAATGGGAGTTGTGCTATCCACTGGAGGCACTTCCTCTGAGGAGGAAGGGAGGGCCAGAAGGGGGAGGAGGTCAGGAGTCCACATTCAGCCTCCAGGGGAGCCACCTTTGAGGGGAGACGCGCAGGCGCAATGGGTGCAGGGCCAACAGGAAATTCAAGACAGTAGGGGCCACAGAAGACGCCACTATCCTGCTGCCATGGCATACAGGCAGCAAAGCAGCAACCTCAATATGTCTGAGGTGCAATGCCGAAGGAGGCTCCATCTCTCAAGGGAGACAGTCACCTCCATCTGTCAGATGATAGGCCCTGAGATCTGAGCCAAATGTGTGGGTGGGCACCTCACGCCAGTGGTGTTGAAGGTCATGGCTGCCCTCAACTCTATGCCTCCGGCTCTTTCCAAGTGTCGGTAGGTGATATTTGTGGAGTCTCCCAGTCAGCTGTCCACGCTTGTGCCAAGCAGGTGACAGGCACTCTGTTCAGGTGTGCATTGACTTTCATCCACTACTGCTGGGATGAGGCCAGCAAGACAGGGCAAGCCAGAGGTTTCGCAGTGATTGCTAGCTTCCCCCGTGTCCAGGGTGCAATCGACTGCAAACATGTGGCTGTCAAGGCACCAGCGGGTGAGCCCGGTGCCTTCGTCAACAGGAAGGGCTTCCACTCCTTGAGCGTGCAGATAGTGTGTGAACATATGATGCAGATTCTGCAAGTCTGTGCAAGGTACCCAGGCAGCTTCCATGATGCCTACATCCTCAGACATTCTCAGGTGCCGGGTCTCTTCAGTGCTCCAGCCCGGCTGGATGAGTGGCTGCTGGGTGACAAGGGCTATCCCCTCAGAAAGTGGCTCATGACGCCTCTCCGCCATCCAAGAACAGAAGCTGAGCAGCGTTACAATAGGAGTCACGCCTCCACAAGGGCTGTGGTGAAGAGAGCCATCCGTCTTCTCAAGATGCGCTTCCAATGCCTGGACCGTTCAGGGGGCGCACTCCAATACCCCCCAGATTGTGTGTCACTGATAGTGGTTGCATGCTGCGCTCTGCACAATCTGGTGCTGGAAAGGGGGGGCGCAGTGGATGAAGAAGACATAGACGCAGTTGCTCCGGCTGCACACGATGAGTCCAGCAGTGAGTCTGAGGATGAGCACGCGCAGGAGAACGCTGAGGGGGTAGACACTGATCCGGGCATACTGCAGGGAGGCAGGGACACCCGGGAGGCTTTAAGCCAATGAATCTTCAGCTAGTGCACCACAGATGGACCTCCAACACAAGCCAGGGTTGTATGCTCCATACTCAATACCTGAGAGCAAAATCTGCCTGGGTAGGAACATTAACTAAGGGCCTTGTCAATAAAGCTCAATGTCAAACAAGTCACTCATAACATCATGGGTTCCCATCCACCTGCAGAAGTAAGGAGTCACCCTGAGCCATGCTCACAAATCAAAATTGAATGATTTAACAAAATGAAGCACAAAAAAAATTATAAAGGTGTTACGCATCACACCGAGTGGTCATCAACTAATAGCGGGGCAACATAAAACCACCAGTGTGAAACCCATGGTGTGCCTAAGGTGCCTTAAATTTATGTTTTCGGGTGCTATGTCTTGGTGCTCCCAGTCACTGGGAGTGGCATCTGAGACAGCCTGCTCACTGTGCTGTCCTATTTGGCCTCGATGACCTTGGCGGCCATCGTCTGGCCCGTGGAGCCTGTGCTGGCCCCGCCTGGGAGGGAGCTGCCAGTTCCACAGCTGGCATCTCACCAGCCATCGCAGCCTCATCTGATGCAACGGTCACTGGCAGAGGGGCCGAGGAGCTGCTGCCCTCATCTGGAGCACCCTGAGAGGAGCCCACAGAGATGACAGGCAGCTCGTGCCAACATGAGGTCGCTTCGGACCTCCCTGCTCACCGTTGATGGATGGGCGCCGAGCTGGGATACTTGATGCCCAAACCATCTCCCACATTACTACTGACCAGCTGAGGTCAATGCCACTGTGAGGGCTTGCAGGTCCGAGCGCAACCCCAGGAAGCCCTGATTGTTCTCCTGGAGGAGCCTCTCCATGAGAGTCGCCACTCTCTCCATGGGGGAAGCATGACACTGGGACAAGAGGCTCATTGCATCAGTGATGCTCCTCGTGGACTTCTCCAGCATGGGCACCATGCCACACATAGCCTCATGTATCTCCGCCAGATCCTCCCGCATCCCCTGCTGCACGTCCAGCGTCTGCTGCCTCATAGACGACTCCAGAGGCACATCATCGGCCATTGAACAAGCATGTGCCTGGTCTCCTGCAGTCCTCCGACTGCCGGCGCCATGGGCACTGTCTGTCTCCACCCGCACCTGTGTGAGTGTGAAGTGCCCTCACCGCTGTGCCCCGGGACACTAACCGATGATCTAATTCCCACTGAGGTGCTAGTATCTGTGCAGGTGCCTGTCTGACAGAGATGGTGTGACGCTGGTGAGTCCAATTGTTCAGAGCCCTCAGGTGTGAGGGGTGGCCCCTCTGCCTCCTCCTCCCGGCCCTGCTCTGGTGATACTGAAAGGAAGAACAAGAACATTTGATTAAAGTGGAGACAATGTCAATGTGCCTGCCTCTCCCCCGGATCATTATGCGCTCATCCTTCCATAATCAATGGTCAACCCGTGTTGCAAGTTTTGATCACTGAATATTCAGCAGTGCCATGGCTGCTGGGACACACATGGTGACCTCAGTGCTCGGCAAACATACTACCCGTGGCACCCCAGCCTGACCGCCACCAGTGGACCTGGGTGCATGGCGCCTCTCCAAATCCATCGCCTCCTGCTCGTATCTGGTGACGATGGTCAATTGGACCTGGCCTCCGCCAGTCCGCATCTGCTCGGTGGCATTGTGTGCAGTCTTCTCCTGAAAAGGGGAGAAGAGCATTGATTAGTCCACCCTGTACCTGGATTCCCATCATATCCCTGCCACCCCAACCAGAGTGGGCATTGCAGGGCTCCAGTGATTCATCACCCTGCAGCTGCCGCACACTCACACCAAGAAGCCGGGCTGACCCCCCCTTGCCCACATGCTGCCTCCATCACATTTTGCACCACACGGCCTAACCTTGCAAATCAAGGAGGCACAAGTACTTGGAACTCCAAGGGCAGCAGATGGATTGGTGCCCCACCGCCTGGAAGCTCCCCTCCCAGCATGTTAGCACCCTGACTTTGACATGTTTCGCAGTTCCAGCACTGCGCCTAGGTGCAGATCCTTGAGGTTGCCCCCAAAACTCTACACTGGGTGTCAGTGTCACACATGCTGCAGGTGCAGAACCCATCTCAGCGCTACCCTCACAGGGTGAACTAGTCATGGGCAATATCTGCTGGCCCACCCAGCGAGGGAAACATGCCGTGAAGGATTCAATGCTGTAACTGCACTCAGAGTTGGGGTGGGGAAGGGCTTGGGGGTAAAGCCCACCTGCTGTGTTAAGTGACCTCTGCCAACAAGGTACTCACCCTTCCCCAGTGCAAGAGGTCGTTGAATCGCTTGCAGCACTGGACCCACGTGCACCACACCATGTCGTGGGAGCTGACTATGTCTGCCACCTCTTCCCAGGCACATTTGGTCAGGTGGGAGGCCTCCTCCTCCCGTCCCTCAGAACGAGGACCTCCCGCCGTGCTGCCACCTCCTCCAGGAGGGCAGCTAGGCACTCATCAGAAAACCGAGGGGCACACTGCCCCGCTACCCTACCCTCCTGCCTGGCCTGCTCTCCAGCAGTGCTCTGGGGAGCCCTTCTGTTGGCCATGATGAACAGCCTTTGCAAGGCTGCCAGTGCTCTATTTGAACAGGTCGCCGGGTCGCCATTGGACCCGGTGGTCATTGAACTCCCGCCGCTGCTCGTCCACTCCCACTATCCTCGGGAGCCGTGCTTCACGCTGGGCAGGCCTTAATTGGCTCGCCCATGTAAAATGGCGGCGCAGAGCCGATTGGGGGCGGTGATCGGCTCTGCACCCACCTGCACCTGTTCCCAAACAGCCCATTCGAGAGGGAGAAAATTCTCCCCCTTGTTATTCCTTTAATTTTAATGACAAAGTTTCCTTTTCCTGCTCAGACCTTTTTTTAGTCACAGCAGTCTCTTCTATACTCACCTCCCTTTGACGTTCCTAACTTGCCTTCTCAACCCTTTCATCACATTCAGTCAATCAACCTTACACCACCCACTCATCATCACAACTTCTTTTCTACATAGTACCACTGACCTAGCCACAGCCAACTGTTTCCTCCCCTAATTTTTTAAACCTCCATACTGCTTCAGCCTCAATTACTTTCTCAAAATATCAAAAGGAAAGGTGAGAGCAAAACGTCAATGCTGGAAATCTGAAATAAAACAGACATCTTATCAGGGACAACCCGGCATCAACCAAGGCACCAGAAACAACAACAGCAAGCCCAGCCCTATCGACCCTGCAAAGCCCTCCTTACAAACATCTGGGGGCTTGTTCCAAAATTAAGGAAGCCATCTCACCGACTAGTCAAGCAACAGCCTGACATAGCCATACTCATGCAATTATATTTTACAGACACCATCATCACTATTCCTGGGTATGCCCTGTACCACTGACAGGACAAACACAGCACAGTCCTCAACATTTACTCTGGACCTCATGAAGTCTAATGGTATCAGGTCAGACATGGGCAAGGAAATCCTCTGCAGATTACCATCTACTCCCACCGCCCACCATCCCCCAGTTGATGAATCAGTACTCTTCCATGTTGATCATCAACTGGAAGAAGCACTGAGGGTGGCAAGGGCACAAATGTACATTGGGTGGGGGATTTCAATATTCATCACCAAGAGTGGCTCAGTAGCAGCACTAATGACTGAGCTGCCCAAGTCCTGAAGGAGAAAGCTGCCAAATTGGGTCTGTGGCAGGTGGTGAGAGAACCAACAAGAGGGAAAAACATACTTAACCTATCCTCACCAATCTACCCATCGCAGATGCATCTGTCTATGACTGTATTGGTAGGACTAACCAATGCACAGTCCCTGTGGAGGCAAAGTCCCATCTTCACATTGAGGATGCCCTCCATCGTGTTGTGTGGCACAGCCACTATGCTAAATGCAATAGATTTCAAACCAATCTGGCAACTCAAAACTGGACATCCATGAGGTGCTGTGGTCCATCAGAGCACCAGAATTATATTCAATCACAATCTGTAACCTCGTGACTTGGCATATCCCTGTCATGCCCATGTAATATTCATAACTTTAAAGATGAATTGCATTCAGTGTAGAATTTTATTTTATAAATGGACATTAAAAGACTGCTATGTTTTCTGCTGAGTCAGATGACTTTTACAAATTCTGCATAGACTCAGAATGACCTTACATCTCCTGAAAGTTCCTAATTGAACTATCATGGGTGAGGTGCCTCCCTTTAATGAACACACCAAGATGAAAACCATTTGGGGAATTCACACCTCCTATTGTTTGTGGACTTACCCAAAACTCAAAATCCATGGGCTCCCAGACTCACTGTCTCCAAACTCAAATCTTAACAAAGAAAGCTGTAGAGAAACCAGTTCATCATAAGTAGGTGTAAATGGTCACCTGCCATGTCCCCATTGTGTAGCAGTAACTTTGAACTTCAAATCATTCTGGGTGGATAATAGAAGTATTGATCATGTGGTCACATGCCCTAAATTGACTACAGATAACTAATCTTATTATCCTAAGAATCAGGGTGAAACCAGGCAGGCTACAAACAACACAACAAAAAACAGTAGCAGCAGCAATCTATGCCTTAAAACTGGAGACTGCAAAATCATATGGTGTCCAAGCCTGTTTCTTTTCAAGTCTACCCATACAGAAAACCTCCCTCCTAGTAATAAGACAACAAGCAACTAACCTTGTGACCTGCTGAAAAATCCACCTCTTCGCATGAGTCCTGCAACAACTTGGATATATGATTTTGGCTATTGAGTTCACCTAGTTACACTTCAAGAGTGCAAAAGAAATCCTCTTTCACCAGTCCTGTACCAAGACAAGCCAATCACCTGACTTATGAACTATTCCTTTGTTTATAACTTGTAACAGTGCGCTATCCTCTTTAACTGTATTTTCCTCAAATGTGTGTGTGAGTGGTGAGTGAGTAACATAGGCCAGAACCTTTGGCTTGGCGAACGGGAGCAGGGCCCACTCACCGACGCGTAAAATGATGCACGGTTTCGTCAGGCATGCATCTCGACATCACCAAACGTCATTCCGATTTTCAGTTTGGTGGGCGCGCACCGGAGTTGGCTGCGCGCCCACTGAACTTCCAAAAGCCTATTAAAGCCATTTAAAAACTAATTAAACCACTTAACCACAGGCGGGATGAGGTTTCATGAATGATTTATAAATGAAATAAAGATTTTCATTAAAATTCATACACGTGTCTCAGCTCATTTGACACTTTCACATGAGGGGACATGTCCTAATTTTTTTTTCTTTATTAAAATTTTTGAAACTCAAACTGATCTCCCTGAGGCAGCTTTGTGCCTCAGGGAGACTTCTGTGCTCTTTCACACGCATGCGCAAAAGAACGCAGGCCCCAACTCAGCCTACTCCCTCCGACTGCACAGGGAGCTCTCAGCGCTTCCGGGTGTGCATCACACTGGGTGGGCCTTAATTGGCCTGCCCATATAAAATGGCAATGCACAGCCAACCAAGAGCAGCGATCGGCTGCGTGCCCGCCTGCACCCGTTCCCACCCAACCCCTCCGATGGGGAGAAAATTCTCCCCATAGTGTTAGGTTTTTGGGGTGAATATATGCAAACTAACCCTCTTTATTTAAAACCTTGAAAAGTGTGCTGCTGGTTATTCAAATTAATTATACTCATAAGAAACCGCCACATACCCCTTTTCAAAAACACACTGATTATGGACAGTAAGGGAAGGGAACATGGGTTCAGTTCTCTCTCTCCTCTGTCTATAAAATCCTCCACTCTACCATTGCCAGCAATCCAGGTGATCAAGCCTGGTTCAATAGAGAGTGCAGGAGGGAATACCAGAAGCAGCACCAGGCACACCTAAAAATGAGGTGTCAACCTGGTGAATCTACAACACAGGACCACTTGCCTGCCAAACAGTGAAAGCAACATGCAATAGATAGAGCTAAGTGATCCTACAACCAATGGATCAGATCTAAGCTCTGCAGTCCTGCCACATTCACTTGTGAATGGTGATGGACAATAAAACAATTAACAGGAGGAGCGGGCTCCACAAATATCCTCAATGATGGGGGAGCCCAGCACATAAGTGCAAAAGCAAGGCTGAAGCGTTTGCAACTATCTTCAGTCAAGTACTTGATCCATCTCGACCTTCACCTGTGGTCCGCCGAATCACAGATTCAGCAGTCTTCAGCCAATTCAATTCACTCCGCATGATAAAAGGAAACTGCTGAAGGCACTGGATATTGCAAAGGCTATGGGCCCTGACAACATTCCAGCAGTAGTACTGAAGGCTTGTGCTCCAGATCTTGTCGTGCCCCTAGCCAAGCTGTTCCAGTACAGTTACAACACCGGCATCTAGCCAGCTATGTGGAAAATTTCCCACATATAAGCTGTTCCGTCAAAAAGTAGGACAAATCCAGCCCAGCCAAGTAGCATCAGTCTATTCTCGATCATCAGCAGAGTGATGGAAGATGTCATCAACAGTGCTATCAACTTGCACTTACTTTGGAATAGCCTGCTCACTGATGATCAGTTTGAGTTCTGTCAGGGCCACTTAGCTCTTTACCTCAATACAACTTTGGTCCAAACATGGACAAAAGAGTTAAACTCAAGAGGTGAGGTAAGAGTGACTGCCCTTGGCATCAAAGCAGCATTTGACTGAGTGTGGCATCAAAAAGCAAAAACTGCAAAACTGAAGTCGATGGGAATCAGGGGGAAAAGCTCTCCATCAGTTGGAGCCACACCTAGCACAAAGGAAGATGGTTGTAGTTGTTGGAGGTCAATCATCTCAATCCCCGGACATCAATGCAGGAGTTCCTCAGGGTAGTGTCCTCAGCCCAACCATCTTCAGCTGCTTCATCAATGACCTTTCCTCCTTCATAAGGTCAGCAGTGGGAGTGTTAGCTCATGATTGCACAATGTTCGGCAATATTCATAATTTCTCAGATTCTGAAGCAGTGTGTGTCCATATGTAGCAAGACCTGGACAACATTCAGGCTTGGACAGGTAAGTGGCAAGTAACATTCAAGCCACACAAGTGCCAGACAATGACAATCTTCAACAAGAGAGAATCTAATCATCTCTCTTGACATTCAGCAGCATTACCATCGCTGAATCCTGCAACATCAACATCCTGGGGTTTACCGTTCACCAGAAACTGGACTAGACCAGCCATATAAATACTGTGGCTAAGAGCAGGTCAGATGCTGGGAATTCTGCGGTGAGTAGCTGATGCCATGACTCGCCAAAGCATGTCCACCATCTACAAGGCAAAAGTCAGGAGTGTGATGGAATAAGCTCCACTTACCTGGGTGAGTGCAGCTCCAACAACTCTCATGAAGCTCAACACTATCCAGGACAAAGCAGCCCGCTAGATTGGCACCCCATCCACCACCTTAAACATTTACTCCCTCCACCAGACAATGCACTGCAGCAAGTCCCCAAGTCTCCTTCGAAAGCACCTTCACTGTCACTGGGTCAAAATCCTGAAACTCCCTACCAAACAGCACTATGGCTGTTCCTTTACCACATGGATTGTAGCGGTTTATGAAGGTAGCTCACCACCATCTTTTCAAGGCAGTTCAGTGATGCCCAAATCCTGTGAAAAGGTATTTTAAAAATCAAAATACAGGAGTATCAGCCTAGATATTGTGGCTAAGTCTCTGTAATGGGACTTAAACACGCAACCTTCTGATTTCTGAGTGCTTCCAACCTTCTGAGTCCTTCCAACTATGCCACGGCTGACATAATTTCATACTTTAATTTTATCAGCAAAGAAACTAACACTCATCCAAATAGAACATATTTTCCAAATATATTTGTCATATAACCTACACATAAAACAATACACAGACTTCCAGTCCCTTATACAGATTATCGAAGTGGACATTACATTTATGTATTATATATATAAATTAATTTTAGTGTGCAATTTATATATTTCACATTAATTTATTCTTTCCCACATTTCTGTTTATTCCAAACTGCTACAATTACATCAAAATCTTGTAACATATCATTTTATTCCAAGTTCTAATTGCTTATGTTCATTCCGTGATCATTTCTCAATAGGTTTACGTTGACATATTCAGAATTATTACTCCATATATCATTATAATGCTTTCGTTACTGAACACGATATCCTCTGACTTCCTGTGAAAATTATCATGGAAGGTTGACTCATGTTATATTAAAGTTATACATCTACACATATGTCTTGTCAACTTGTTCTATTATAACTTCCCATATCCATTTAAATAATGGAAACTGTATAGAGTTGGCAAACTTTTATTCCATCCTCCTATTAATGAAGGTATTGCAGTGTCACCACAGGCAGACGGCTGTAATTATGATTTGACAAATTTTCACACGCAGTTTCCATTATAAATGTAGACATAAGTTTTTATAATGGTAATATAAAAATCTCAGAATGTATGACTTTCAAATGAGGATCGAGTTTTGACTCATCCAATTATTTCTCCCCATCTAACCCCGCTTCATCTAGAGACTACACTTGATCTTTGTCTTGCCTTCCATTAAAGTGGAAGCGGATGGTTTAGAGGCAGGCTGGGTTCCTGTTTCAGCTTCTTTGAATTTTAACCTGACTTGACCCATCTGTTTATAGGAGTTAAAATTCAGCCTTAAGTGTGCCTAAGTGTATGTATATAATATATATATGTATATATGTATTTACAAAATTAATTTTGGTCAGAAGAATAGGACACCCCTCACTCCTTCCTTGGAAGATAAAAAATGAACTTGGGGCAAAGAGATCTGAGAATGCCGATACATAAATCATTAAATGTAACACAGGTTAACAAGCCATGAAGAATACAAACAAAGTCTGATGGTTCATTTCTAGGGAAATGGAATGCAAAAGCAGGAAGGCAATGTTTAATTCATATAAAACCTCGATTAGATCACACTTGCATCTACACAATTTGAGGAAGAAAAGTTTTAAGCAAAGTTACTTAAGGGTCTGAACCTGAGATATCCACTTGTCTTATGTTCTCTCTACAGATGCTGACTGATCTACTTGGCGTTTCCAACATTTTATATTGATTTTGTTTAAGCTGCTCTGAGTGTCCCAGTTGCAGAGATTTTTCATGTGTATTGTCCCCAAAGAAATTATGTACAATAAGCTTTTAAAAACTTTTAATTAGCCTCAAAAGAGTTTTTTGTGGTATGCCCAAATGATGGCTGTTCTGAAGGTTTATTTTCTTCAAGATTAGCTGCAGCTGTTTTTTTTAAGATAAGATTTTCTGGTGTGAATGCAATAACTGGCTTTATTGAGCATTCATCTTCACTGTAATAGAAGAATTGTCAGGGATGGAAAATAGAAATGATGATGTAGTTTACTTAATTCAAACAAATAATACTGTGATTCCCATATTTCACATTGTTCAACAGTGGATACTGTGATGTATATGGGGCATGGACATGATGGGCCGAAGGGCCTGTTTCTGTGCTGTATAACTCTATGACTTTTTCTCTAGTGATAGTTATTGTATTTATTTCCTCCCCGCCATTTGCCCCTTGATTATTTAGTATTTTTGGAACGCCATTATTGTCTTCTACTATGAAGACCGATGCAAAGTATTTATTCAACTCCTTTGCCATTTCCTGGTTTGCCATTATTATTTCCCCAACCTCATTCTCTAAGGGACCTATGTTCACTTTGGCCTCTTGCTTCCTTTTTATATATTTAAAGAAGCTCTTACTGCCTGTTTTTATATTACTTGCTAGTTTACCCCCAAAGTATAGTTTCTCCCTCTTTGTTATTTTTTTGGTCATCTTTCAAGTTTTTAAAACTTTCCCAATTCTCTGCCTTACCTTTAATCTTTGCCACTTTGTATGTTTTTTGCTTTCAATTTGACAATATCTTTAACTTTCTTTGTTAACCATAGTTGGTTTATCCCCTTCTTAGAGTCCTTCTTTCCCACTCGGATATATTACTGTGAGTCATGAAATATTTTCTTAAATGTCTGCCATTGTTCATCAACCTTCTTTTCTGCTAAACTCCTCTCCCAGTCCACTCCAACCAACTCTGCCCTCATTCCATTGTAATTACCCTTATTTAAGTTTAGCACAGTTGTTTCCAAACTAAGCTTCTCATTCTCAAACTGAGTGCTAAATTCTATCATGTTATGGTCATTGTTTCCTAGGGGATCTTTTACTCTGAGATCATTTATTAAACCTCCCTCATTACACATTACCAGGTCCAAAATAGCCTGATCCCTGGTTGAATCCGCAACATATTGTTCTAGGAAACTGTCCCGATAACACTCTATGAATTCTTGCTTATGGCTATGCCTGCCAATTTGATTTCCCAATCTACATGAAGATTAAAGTCATTCATGATTAATATACTGCCTTTTTCACATGCCCTCATTATCTTCTGATTGATTCTCTGTCCTACAGTATAGCAACTGTTATGGGGCCTATAGATAACTCCCATCAGTGTCTTCTTCCCCTTGTTGTTTCTTACCTCCGCCCATATGGATTCTACATCTTCTGATCCAAGATCATTTCTTGCTATCATACTTATTCCATCTTGTACTATTAAAGCCTTTCCAACACCAGAGTGGTGCTGTTGTTGTCTGGCGCACTGACCTCTACCTTGCAGAGGCTGAGCGTCAACTCGCAGATACTTCCTCCTACCTCCCCCTGGACCATGACCCCACCAGTGAACATCAAGCCATTGTTTCCAGGGCTGTCACTGACCTCATCTCCTCTGGAGATCTTCCTTCCACAGCTTCCAACCTCATAGTCTCCCAACCTCAGACGGCCCGCTTCTACCTCCTACCCAAAATCCACAAACAGGACTGTCCCGGCAGACCAATCATGTCAGCCTGTTCCTGCCCCATGGAACTCATTTCTTGCTATCTTGACTCCATTCTCTCTCCCCTTGACCAGTCTCTTCCCGCCTACATCCGCAATTCCTCTCACGCCCTACATCATATCAACAATTTCCAGTTCCCTGGCCCCAACCGCCTCCTCTTCACCATGGACGTCCAATCCCTCTACACCTCCATCCCCCACTGGGATGGTCTGATGGCTCTCCGCCTCTTCCTCAAACAGAGGCCCAAACAATCCCCATCCACCACTACTCTCCTCCGTCTGGCTGAACTTGTTCTCTCACTGAACAATTTCTCCTTAAACTCGTCCTACTTTCTCCAAATAAAAGGTGAGGCTATGGGTACCGGCATGGGCCCCAGTTATGCCTGTTTCTTGATGGGGTATGTGGAACATTCCTTGTTCCAGTCCTACTCAGGCCCTCTCCCACAACTCTTTCTCCGGTACATCGATGATTGCTTTGGGGCTGCTTCATGCTCTCGTATGGATCTGGAAAAATTTATTAATTTTGCTTCCAATTTCCACCCCTCCATCATTTTCACATGGTCCATCACTGACACTTCTCTTCCCTTCCTTGCGCTCCCTGTCTCAATTTCTGGTGATAGACTGTCTACCAATATTCATTACAAGCCTACCGACTCCCACAGCTACCTCGACTACAGCTCCCCACACCCTGCTTCCTGTAAGGGCTCCATCCCATTTTCTCAGTTCCTTCACCTCAGTCGCAACTGTTCTGATGATGGCACTTTCCAAAACAGTTCCTCTGACATGTCTTCCTTCTGCCTTAACCGAGGTTTTCCACCCACGGTGGTTGACAAGGCCCTCAACCGTGTCCGGCCCATCTCCTGCGCATCCGCCCTCACACCTTCCTCTCCCTCCCAGAACCATGATAGGGTCCCCCTTGTCCTCACTTATCACCCCACTAGCCTCCGCGTTCAAAGGATCATCCTCTGCCATTTCCGCCAACTCCAGCATGATGCCACCACCAAACACATCTTCCCTTCACCCCCCACCCCGGCGGCTTTCCACAGGGATCATTCCCTCCGGGACACCCTGGTCCACTCCTCCATCAGCCCTACACCTCAACCCCCTCCCACAGCACCTTCCCATGCAACCGCAGAAGCTGCAACACCTGCCCCTTTACTTCCCCCCTCCTCACCGTCCAAGGGCCCAAACACTCCTTTCAAGTGAAGCAGCATTTCACTTGCACTTCCCTCAATTTGGTCTACTGCATTCGTTGCTCCCAATGCGGTCTCCTCTACATTGGAGAGACCAAACGCAGACTGGGTGACCGCTTTGAGGAACACCTTCAGTCTGTCCGCAAGCATGACCCAGACATCCCTTTCGCTTGACATTTCAACACACCACCCTCCTCTCATGCCCATATCTCCGTCCTTGGCCTGCTGCAATGTTCCAGTGAAACTCAACGCAAACTGGAGGAACAGCACCTCATTTTCCGACTAGGCACATTACAGCCTTCCGGACTTAATATTGAGTTCAATAATTTCAGATCATGAATTTTCTCCTCCATCCCCACTCCTTTTCCGATCCCCCTTTTTCCAATAATTTATAATTTAAAAAATATATGTTTTTGTTTTCCCACCTCTTTTAAAATTTATTTTGATCTATTGTTTTGTCTCCACCTCTTAGTCCATTTCGATCCCTTCCCCCCACCCCACCCCCACTAGGGCCATCTGCCACTAGCTTGTCCTGATTGCTACCCTTAATGTCCCCATTAGCACATTCCTTAGATAATATCACCACCATCAACACCTCTTTGCCCTTATGTCTATGACATCTTTGGCAGTCTCTTCTTGGCCTCCACCTATCACTGGCCCCCTATCCAGCTCTCCTGTCCCACCCACTTCTACCAGCTTATATTTCACCTCATTTCTCTATTTCCTTAGTTCTGATGAAGAGTCATACGGACTCGAAACGTCAACTGTATTCCTCTCCACAGATGCTGTCAGACCTGCTGAGTTTTTCCAGGTATTTTTGTTTTTGTTCCAGCCTTTCCTTCCTGCCTGTCCTTTTGAAAAGTCACATACACATGAATATTTTGTTCTCAGCTTTGATCTCCTCGTAACCATGTCACCGTAATGGCTTTAAGATCATACCCATTAATCTCTATTTGTGCCACTAATTCATTTATTTTGTTCCCAATACTATGTGTATTTAAGTACAGAGCCATTAATTTTGCCTTTTTACCATTTTTCCCCCTTTGACCCTATTTGCATTTTTTTTTTAATGTTTGTACACTTGGTCCTTTCTTATCACACTCAGGACATCAATATCTAAATAGCTGCCCTGCAATGCTGTCATATCCTTTTGCTTTGTTAGCCTACATATCACCTCTCCAGAACCCTCGCCCCTGCACAACCGCACCCCCCCCTTGCCCATTTAGTTTAAAGCCCTAGTTATTTGGTTTGTCAGGACACTGGTCCCAGTACAGTTCAAGTGAAGCCCATCCCACTAGAACAGCTCCCATCTACCCCAGTACTGGTACCAGTGCCCCATGAACTGAAACCCATTCCTCCCACACCAATCTTTGAGTCACACATTTAACTCCTGGCACAAGATGTAGTCAGCCTTTCCAAAAAGAGGTGACACGGGGACCTCACCGGCTCTCCAGCCAGCACCGGAGACCCTTGGTACCTTTGTAATATTCCCATGGTCCTTCAAGTGGACTCTGTCATTCTAAAAAAATCATGGTGGATCTCCTACCTCAATTTCATTTTCCTGCCCTCTCCCCAAGACCCCTCAATTCCCATAGTGTCGATCTCAGTCTTGAACATACTCAACGGCTGAGCATTCATGGCCTCTGGGGTAGGGAATTCCAAAGAGTCATAAACCACTGAGTGAAAAAATTTATCCCTGTCTCAGTCCTAAATGGCTGATTCCTTACCCTGAGAATTGTGATCACCACTACTTGAGTCTCCAGGGAAACAGTCCCTCAGCACCAACCCTGTCAAATCACCTGACAATTTTCTACATTTTAGTGAGATCACTTCTCATTTCTCTGGACTTCAGAGAATTTAGGCCCATTCTACTTAATCTGTCCTTTAAGGATATCCCTCTAACCTGAGGAATCAAGATGACGTGAAGTGTTTTCCTGCCATTTTTTTTTCAGATGCAGTTCAACCTGCTGGCGTTGCCTGTTGTTGCTTCTGAAATAGAATGTGTTGAAAATGTATTTAAGCTTCAATGTTATCTCTGTAATAGTTCTATTGTTGGTAACATTTAATAAATGTCAAAGCTTCCTGTTGATAAAATATAAGGAAACCTGTATTATAAGAACTGTAACCGTGGCAGAAATAGATCTTCTAGACTCCGGATAATCAGAGACCAGATGTACCCCACAAGATGTGCAACAGGACCCCTTGGAAGTCCTAATGCATTGGCTCCCTGTGGATTACCTGAGAAGTTTGAGCTTCTGATGGACATTTCCCCTGCTCCCTGGGACCCTCAGAAAACGTCTCCAACTCTGAGTTAGAGTCGGAGATTTTGGACAGTTCTGACTTGCTTACCTGGATAGTTACATTAGGAATGTTAAACGGAAAAATCCTAGTCTAACTCCTGGGTAACTATATATCTGATCCCCACAGTTCCCTCCCCAAACCCCAACTACTACCCCCTCACCCCGACTCCGCCCTGATTCAACCTGACTGTAACCCCGACCCTTCCTCCTCACCCTGACCCACCAACTCGCCTCTCCAACACTACTTGACTAGCTCACGGCAAATGACCCCCCCTGACCCAACCTCACCCAACTTTACCACCCGACCCAGCTAGCACCCTACCCAGCCTCTATCCTACCATGCTGCCACCCAACCACCTACCACTCTACCAGGCTGTCGCCCTACCCAATTAGCCTCACTGACCTCATACACGTTACCCCTTACCTACTTACCTCACCCACTCTATCCACTTACACATATTCTATCACCTATTTACTCACCCATACACTCATAACTCACCAACACACTGTGTAGCTATTTGAGACATTTAAACTCTTTCCAGGATACAGCAGCAAGTGCCTTAAAAAGTAGCGTGGCTTCTGTGCAGATTCTCCTTGCTGCTCCCTCCAAAGTTTCCTGTGATGAGTGAGTTCTGCAGGATCCTCCATCAGAAGATTAGCCAGATAAATCAGCGAAAGGTAAGTGGGTAGTTTTTTGTCTGGTCAGAGTTAGAAATTCCGACCATGATCGGAAAATTTGGGTCAATAATGTAGATTTCATTGTACAGGTTGAGAATCCTTTATCCGATTGCATTTCAGATTTCAGATAATTTTGGTTTTCGGATACTGCATATAGGACTAAGCCTATTTACATTACAATAGCTGAAGCCTAGTTTAGCTTTAGTCTAAAGTAAACAAAATGGCTAGAAAAGTAAGATGTACCACTGAATAATAACTGTAATAAGTTCCCACCCATGGCACCATCAGCAGTTCTGTTTGTAGGAAAGGGTTCACAAGGTAAACAATGCAGACCAACAATTTTTTTTTAATTCATTCACGGGATGTGGGCTTCACTGTCTGGGCCAGCATTTATTGCTCAACCCTAGTTGCTCTTGAGAAGGTGGTGGTGAACTGTGTTATTGAAGCTGCAGCCCATGTGGTGTAGGTACACCCACAGTGCTTTTAGGGATGGAGATCCAGGGTTTTCACCCAGAGACAGTGAAGGAACAGTAATATATATTTCCAAGTCAGAATGGTGAGTGACTTGGAGGGGATTTTCCAGGTGATGTGTCCCCATCTATCTGCTGCCCTTGTCGTTCTAGATGGTAGTGGTTGTGGGATTGGAAGGTGCTGCCGAAGGAGCCTTGGTGAATTCCTGCAATGCACCTTGTAGATGGTACACACTGCTGCTACTGTGCATTGGTGGTGGAGGGAGTGAATGTTTGTGGATGTGGTGCCAATCAAGCGGGCTGCTTAGTCCTGGATCAGGTCAAGCTTCTTGAGTGTTGTGGGAGCTGCACTCATCCAGTCAAGTGGGGAGCATTCCATCACATTCCTGACTTGTGCCTTGTAGATGGTGGACAGGTTTTGGGGAGTCAGGAGGTGAGTTACTTGTTTCAAGATTCCTAGCCCCTGGCCTGCTCTTGTAGCCATACTATTTATATGGCTAGTCCAGTTCAGTTTCTGGTCAATGGTAACCCCCAGGATGTTGATAGTGGGGGAATTCAGTGATGATAATGCCATTGAACATCAAGGGGCAATGGTTGGATTCTCTCTTGTTGGAGATGGTCATTGCCTAACACTTCTGTGGCGCGAATGTTACTTGTCACATGTCAGCCGCGCTTCCTGCGCTAAAGGTTAGGTGCGGTCAGCCAAGTTCGTGTCGGCTCCGGTCAGATATTTTTGCGCTAAGATCTAGGTGCAGTTGGCAAAGTTCATGTCGTTCAGGTCAGAGACTTCCCGTGCTAAACGTCGATGAGGTTCAATAAAAGTGCAGTTTTTGGACATGTTCGGTTTTCGGATTTAGAATTTCGGATAAAGGATATTCGGCCCGTAGTTTCAAGTGTATCTCTTTAATATCTGTACTCCCATAAAATGCAAGCTGCTTAAAAAATTTAAAACCCTCCAGTTACTTTGCTCTCTATATTGTTTGATAATATGAATATATGACTGTTGATTGCATCACCGAGTGGTACTGGCTGAGGCGAGTTGTTCAATCTGGCATTACAGGCAGGTTAAATTAATGTACATAATTGAAATAATGTGATTGCTACAGAAGTTTTGGCTTAATGATTGTATCTAATGGTGATAGTTCGGTTCTCTCAAACTGTCAAACTCAGCCATTGCTTCATTCCTATTAACTGAAAAGCCAAAATATTTAAACAAAGGTATGAGCCAAGAGTTTCATTTTTGGGCATAATCAGCAAACTGGTGCAAAGTGCATTCAAAATTGTACTTATTTTTTCCAAAGTGAAGTTATAGTTTATGTTTCAGCTCAAACTCTAATGCATAATCATAAATATAAATCTTATATGAACCAACAATAGAGCATAAAAGTTTTGTTTTTCTTGCCTTGCATTAAAAATTACTCTTTGATGGGTTTGAGTGGTAGCCTAGTGCAGTTTTATTAACACAACAGAAAATGAGGCTACCACAGGAAATAATCATTTTTAGTCAAAGACTATCGTCCATCGTCTGTAAGTGATCCAATTAGAAATAACTGAAAATGTTTGAATCATTTGATAGTTTAATTGGAATACAATAGTCAGCTTTTTAGTAAGTTAACTATTTGTTTACTATTTTAGAGCTTTCATGTTGTGCCTATTAGTGTCCCTGTGCCTTAAAAAAAAACTTAATTTCAAGAGACTCCTCAAAGGTCTGCAAACAGTGACAATTACGGGAAACTTGCCACCATGACAAATTTGATCTGGGTGTGTGGGCAGTTTTGTAGGCAGGGCCAGCATCCAGCACTTATTTTTTAAACTAGTGCAAAAGATTGCAGAATTTGATTTGTACTGAATATAACTTGTGTTTGAAATTCTATACCTTTTGTGATAGTTTGGGTGGTTTTCAGTGAATATTGCTACCCCATGCTTTTTCAACAGTTTTATCAACTTGTCTTGCCACCCTCAAAGATTTGTGAACATGCATCCCCTTTAAAGTTTTAATATTTATTTCATACCTTCCTTTCTTAATGCATGATTTGACACTTGTATGTATTAAATTTCATCTCTTATGTGTTTGCCCATTTCACCAGCCTGACTATGCCCTCCTGAAGTATTTACTATCCTCCTCACTGTTTGCTACATTTCTAAGTTTTGTATCACCTACAAAATTTTGAAATTATATCCTCCATACCGAACTTAGACTTAGACAACTTCGTGCATCTAAAAATGCACGAGGCAGACAAAGCACACAGGTCTGTTTTCCATAGCTTGTTTTTCTTGGAACAAATTGCTAGCCTGAAGTCAGAGGCTATAGCTTGAGGGGTGCCACTCCACATCAAGCATGACTGACCAATAATTTCTCCCGCTCTTACAGTCTGTTGGAAAGATTTGCAGGTTGTTAGTCTAGTCCTGGAGTGGGACTTAAACCTGGAGCTTCTGGATCAGAGGCAGGGATGCTACCCATTGATCCATGAGACCTCCACTCAAGGTCATATAATACAATGGTCCTAATACACACCCCTGGAGGACACCAAAATATACTTTGCTCTGGTCTGAAAAACAATTGTTCAACATTACTGTGTACTTTCTGTCTCTTAGCCAATCTTGTATCCACTTCCCCTTTAATCCCATGGGATTTAATTTTTCTAACAAGACTATTGCATAGCACTTTATTAAATGCTTTTTGAAAGTCTATTTACACAACATCAACTGTACTACCCTCATCAATCCTCTCCATTATTTCATTAAATGGCTCAATCAAGTTTATCAGACACAGCTTGCCTTTATAAATCTGCATTGGATGACATTAATTAAATCGTGTTTTTCCAAGTGACAGTTAATTTTATCCCAGATAATGAGGATCCCTTTTTAAAATGAAAAATATTCTCTTCATTGCTCATGCAATAAATATTAAATATCAATAGCAACAACTTGCACTTACATAATGCCTTAACATGATGAAACATCACATGATACTTTACAAGATAAAATGATATTGAGTAGAGATTCTTTATTATCCAGTTTGTGTGGGAATGGGTGGTGTCAGTTAATCAAAAATGCCCGCTAATGGAGGATTCTATTTACCGATAGAATACAGTACACTACTTGTAGCCTGAACTTCCAAAGAATAAAGTATAAAATATTATGCAAGTACTCAGAAAGTAAAGAACAGTATTCCCTTTACTTCTAATCTTCAATAGTACATTAAAACAGAAATTAAAGTACAAAAATATTACAGCATACAGGTATTCAAGAGAACTAAACTTGAAGATGTAGAAGGCATAGGAGGTTGGGTCCGAGTACAAGCCCTGGTTGCTTTATTAAATAAATCCCTGATATCAGCTTGCCTATTTGCCTTCTGCCTTTCTGCATGAAAATAGAATGCAGAATGTGCAACTGCATGACTTCTTGTGCAGGGTAATAAGCCTGCATTTCAGCAAATTTAATCAATGTATCAAAAGCTGAAGTAGCATTAGCCCAAGTTATTTTCTCCTCTTCACTGAAATCTTCTTCTGCAGAGCCTTTTCCAGTCTCCTTCAGCTTTTGAGGATTCTCAACACTCTCCATAATTTCGGCATCACTAATAGTTCAGCCTCCTTGTCAGTTTAACCCACTCTTATATCACACTTTTGTGAGGTTTGCTGATTGAGTGTGTAGAAGGAGTACATTCAACACTTCCATAATTTTTTCCAGGACTTATATTAAATCCTTAAAATCATCTTCATCAGAAGAGACTTCCAAACATAACACTGGGCAACAATTTTCTCCAAGCGGTCCTCAATGTTGCACTTTTTACTGATTCCCAGGCACAGGCCACAGTAAAAATTGTATCTTTCATGCTATAAACAGATTGAAAGTTCTGTATAGTGCCTTCATAATTGATTAACTTTCTCATGAAATCTCTTCTGCAATAACATTTCATATTCTGGATGACACCCTGGTCCATAGAGTGAATTAATGAGGTTACATTGGGAGGCAGGAAATGGGTAAAAATGTTACCATTCACTAACTCAAATTCATGAGAATTGTCTGGCAATAGAATAGCTTTGCTATTTTCAGGCTTGCCTATTTTCCTAAAATGTTCTTTCACCATGCATTACTCCAAGCATTGTAAACTACAGGTAACTGTGCAACGCCTTTAAATGACCCGGGGCTCTTACATTTTCCAACCGCCAGAAGCTTTACTTGATGTGAACCTGCAGCATTTGCACACGCAAGTACTGGAATTCTGTCTTTATTCTGTTCAAAATCAGTAGAACCAGATTCACTCGCACTTGCCAGGGTAGAATTTGGCAAACATCGCCAACATAAGCCAGTTTCAACTGCATTATAAATTTGACCAAGGAATACATTATGTTCAGCAATTAATTTGCAAAAAAAAAATCACAGTATTATTCTGCAGCTCATGGTCAGCTAATTTTTGTTCACCGGATACATCTAACCTGCTAATGCCATGATGAAATTTAAAATACAAAGGCCATCCATCAGAAAATGTGCATGGTTCAGTCAATCTCATTTCATAATGAATTTTTTTTTGCATTTTCAATGACAATGGACTAGAGATAGAGGCACCCTCGAAATGTTTCAATGAAAACCTTTGATATAAAACATTGTCTAACTGCTCTAACTTAGACACATATAAGGTACGACATCATTCACCAGCTCTACTTGATTCAAACTAGTGAAGAACTTCAGCAATTATTCTTTTTGACCTCTGATATCATATATTGTGGATGAGCCAGCATTATATTCTTTCATCAAAAACTTCTGATTTTCTTCCTTTACAATACATCTACCGATGTCAACTTTCTGCTTTAGTGTCAACACAATTCTTGCGCTTTTCACCTCGGCTTTCCTCTGGTTTACTAGATATCGTAATTGCAGGATGGGGTTTATAATTCACACAATAGCATAAGTAAAAATTACAATGGTGGCTATGAACAAGAAGGACTACCAGAGCCACTACTGGGAGCTTGTCTAGCTGTACTGAGGTGACCTGGGAAAGCTTCAGGTTCAGGATAACTTCATAATTGCTTCCCCTTGGTAAAATGACAATTTGTATTAGGGTAACATCAGAAATTCCGGTTGGTAGAGAAGTCGTGTTGGTGGAATGCTGGGTAACACAAAGTTTACTGTATTTGAAATCGTGTCATACGCTTTCCTGACGGTAGATACTTTCTAATGTCTCTACCATTTCTACTAGAAATGAAACTTTGACACTGTCTGCTTGGTATAAGTGGGATGGTAGTGCCTCCCATAAATGTTGAGGAATGACTGGTCACCATCTTTCTGCTGACTGTGTGTCCAATACCTTCCCATCAGAGCATCTTCTTGAATCAGGCAATGGGTTATTTTAATTTATAACCATGCTATTTTGTGATTCAGCTGCTGGTCCAACCTCAGAGGAATGTAGAAGATAAGTTTTAATATATACCTTGGAGCCAGGATGAGAAGGACAATCTATGTAAACGGTCACCATGAATTGTCCCATCCTTATGAATCTATGTTTTACCCTCAGCAAGTCCAATGTGTCTTTCCTGAGATCTGAACTCAAAATTGAATCCAGTAGTTTAGATGGGGTCTGTCCAAGGCTCTGCATAACTTAAGCATCATTACCTTTCCCTTGATTCCAGCATCGTTCTAATAAAGGCCAACATTCCATTAGAGTTCCTGATTGCTTTTCATACCGGTGCATTCAATTTTAATAATTGTGTACCTGCACACATAAATCCATTTGATTCTTTAGCTTCTAATTTCTCATCATTTAAAAATGTTCAAATCTGCCTTTCTTGGATCCAAAGTAAATGGCTTCACACTCCCCCAAATGCCTTCTGAAAACTTGGATATGCCACTCTACTCCTTCATCTGAGACATGAATGCAAAGCTGAGATGCCAGCACAGATCGCTGGGAAGCAACACTTGTCACATCTTGTCAATCAAAGTACATTCCCTTTATCCTACTCTTTGCATCCTACCTCCCAATCAATTAAGAACCCATGCCACATGGTTTTCCCCAAAGCTTGTTTTGCTAAAATCTCTTGTGTGGAACTTTGTCAAGTTCCTCTGGAAGTATATTCATTCTCGGGATATGATTTGTCACTGGCAAGGTGAGTATTTATTGTCCATCTTTAATTCCCCTTGAGAAAGTTGTGTGAGCCTTCTTGAACTACTGCAGTCCATGTGCTGTTAAGGAGGGAGTACCAGGACATTAGCTCAGCAACATTGAAAGAATGGCGATAGTTCCAAGTCATTAATGCAGTCAGATCTTTGTTGACCGGCACGGACACAATGGGCCAAATAGCCTCCTTCTGTGCAGTAAACGTCTATGAGTCTATGGCCTGAATTTTTCAGTTGGCGTGCAGGGTCAGCGGGAGCGGGCGGAGGTGGTCACAGAGTCGACCACCGCCCGCAATCGGCTCCATGCCGCCATTTTACATGGGTGGGTCAATTAAGGCCCACTCAGCGTCAGACGCAAGCCGTAGCATTCAGTGCTATCTGTGTGGGCGGGGGGGAGAGGGAGAGTTGGGGCCAGCGCTCTTTTGCACATGCGCGCGAAAGAGCGCAGCAATCTCCCTGGGGCACGGAGCTGACTCAGGGAGATTGAAGTGCTTTTGAAATAAATAAATAAATGGTTTGCAAATTTAATTGAACATGACCCCTCATGTGACTGTGTCAGATGAGATGGGACATGTTTTTATATTTCAGAATTTTTTAAAATTTCATTCATAAAAGCTTTAGAAAACCTCATCCTGCTCATGGATGAGGTTTCCTAAAAAATGTGAAGGCCACTTTGCCTTTTTGCCTGCCCGCCAACTTTAAGGTTGGATGGGCAGCATCAACAAAGACATTAATTATTTCCTTAATAGGCCGTTTAAATATCGGTGGGCGCGCAGCCGACTCCATCATGAGACCACCGAAACATTGCGAAACAGCATGATGATGTCAGGACACACACCGGTTGTCATCGTGCGTCATTTTACGCACCAGCATGTTAGGCCTGCCCCCGCACGCCGACTGAAAAATTCTGCCCTATGAGTCAGGATGGTATTGTGGCTTGGAGGGGAACTTGCAGGTGGTGGTGTTCCCATGCATTTGTTGCCCTTGTCCTTCTAGGTGGTAGAGGTTGTTGGTTTGTAAGGTGCTGTTGAAGGAGCCTTGTTGAGTTGTTGCAGTGCATCTTGTAGATGGTATACACTGCTGTAACATTGCATAGATGCTGAAGGAAATTATTGCTTAATATGGTGGATGGGGTGCTGATCAAACAGGCTGCTTTGTCTTGAGTTCTTGAGTGTTGTTGGAGCTGCATTCATTCAGACAAGTAGAGAGTACTCTATTACATTCTGACTTGAGCCTTGTAGATGGTGGACAGGCTTTGGGGAGTCAAGACATGAGTTACTCTCCACAGAATTCCAAGCCTCTGACCTACTCTTGTAATCTTCTCCACCGATGCTGCCAGACCTGCTGAGTTTTTCCAGGTAATTCCGTTTTTGTTTTGGTTTATATGGCTAGTCCAGTTAACTTTCTGATCAATGACATCCTCTAGCCACACTAAATTCAGCTCTCACCCACTGGCCTCCTCATTATTACTGTTAGATTTAGGCGAGAGTCCATGCTGTAATATGATAATGAGGTGCCTAAGTTAAAATGGCCCGGAGCTCATACTAATGCTCTCATAGACACTGAGCATCCACAGCTCTCTCAGGTAGAGAATTCCAAAGACTCACAGCTATTTAAGTGAAGACATTTCTCCTCATTGTGGTCCTAAATGGCCCAGCCTGTTCTAAGTCTTGGACCTTGTGTTTTCAGCCAGTGGCAATATTTTCCCCAGGATGTTGATAATGGAGGGATTCAGCATTGGCCCAAATTTAGCTCCGCACTGTCACAGAATCATCCACATTTCCCAATTATATTTTTGGTGACATGTGCTCTCAGGGAACACAATTTAAAATTTATAAGTTTAGTTATGAAATGTAGATAATTCTGAGTATGAGCCAAAATACCTCTTGGGTGAGTAAGACTGTTCAAGTGTATGACTTGATTGCCTATTGTTTCATCTTGATCTCTAACTGAAGCATAAAACATAAAATTCTGTGCTGAGAAAATATTGCCACTGGCTGAAAACACAAGGTCCAAGACTTAGAACAGGCTGGGCCATTTAGGACCACAATGAGGAGAAATGTCTTCACTTAAATAGCTGTGAGTCTTTGGAATTCTCTACCTGAGAGAGCTGTGGATGCTCAGTGTCTATGAGAGCATTAGTATGAGCTCCGGGCCATTTTAACTTAGGCACCTCATTATCATATTACAGCATGGACTCTCGCCTAAATCTAACAGTAATAATGAGGAGGCCAGTGGATGAGAGCTGAATTTAGTGTGGCTAGAGGATGTCATCAGGGATCTAAGGGAACAGTCCCACTGGTAGAAAGGTAATTTTGAGGGCCTGTGAGTGGGGTGTAGGTTTTAGTGGTGATTGCAGTGGAGGGAAAGAGAAGGGAAGCCTGAGGCAGGGGGGACACAAAGTTTGTTTATGGGCCTAAAGATCAGTTTACCTGGGCCTCTCCTGCCCTCAATGTGCCTGCCATTAGATTTCACTGGAGGGCCGGACACTGGATTAAGCTACAATGATCGACAGTTACATTTGTGTTGGGGTCCAAATGACATCATCAAACTCCACCTTAAAATATTGATGAGACATCCTACTCTGCTGAAAACATGACAGTTAAATGGTGAGAGGCATGAACGCATTGGGAAGTGCCAGATGTCATTTTAGCCACCCATTTGCACTGTTCCCACCGGGTGGCCATGGTTAAAAATTGGGCCTCATGTATTCACACTTATAAACAATTCTTAGCCTTCATTGGCTGATATGGTTGTGTCAGCTACAGCTCACTTGGTAGCACTCTTGCCTCTAAATCACAAGGTTCTGAGTTCAGGTACCCCTCTAGAACTTCAGCATAAAAAAATCACTCTGGTGCAGGACTGAGGGAGTGTTGCAGTGTCTTTTGGATGAGACATTAAACCATAGCTCTCCCTGCCCTTTCAGTTCGATGTGGAAAATTCCATGGCACTATTTGAAGAAGGGCAGAGGTTATTCCCTGCTGTCATGGCCAATATTTATCCTTTAATCAATCTCACAAAAAAAAAATTATCTGGTCATGATCATATTGCTGCTTGTGGGAGCTTACTGTGCACAAATTGGCTGCTGTGTTTCCTACATTACAACAGTGGCTACACAAGTATTTCATTAGGTGTAAAGTTTTTGTGATGCCCGGTGGTCATGAAAAGTGCTATATAAATACAAGTATTTCTTTATTTCAATTCATCACTAGCTTTACCTGATAGATACTGCTGTGCACTGCATCTGTTTCAGTTCAGCAATCCCTCACAAAATGGTCAATTCACAAGACTGTAGCAAGCTGAGCAAGACTTTCGTTAACTGTAAAGTAAAATACTTATCAAGTGAAGCAATTTGATTCTATAAGCGAGAATTTTTTTCATTGAGTCAATAGACATTTCCACTAGCCATTAAATTGTAAATTGACTTACTGAACAACCTTCTCCAGCTTAAAGTAAAATTCTTTGCAGACGCGGGTTTGTCTTTGGGATTATTAAATCAGCTTCTTCTGGGGCCAGATATTCACACTGAACTATAATTTCTGTGCAGAGAACACTCTTTATATTCTGAGGCATGAATTGAATGTTTTCTTCTGCTATATCTGGTATTTCAAAACCTTTGACATTATCAAATGGATTGACATTTCAAATATTTGCAGTTCTCAGCAGGTTCTAATTCATTGGAGGTGAACGCTAGTCTCCTCACATTGTGGCACAGCAAGTGATGTGTGTCCATTTAATCACAGCTACATAAATAAGATCAAATGGCAATATGTCTTTGGACCCTGAAAGCTACAGGATGCATTGATCCCAGGGACAGAGTGATTATGGGCTCAAAATATTCCAAAGAAAACTTACTGTCACACTGATAGCATTGAGTCAAATCATACACGATGTGTTATTAAGGTTTGCCTTGTACTAAGAGGTATGAATATTCACAGACATTCTTCTATCAGCATTGCTAAGGAAATATGTCAGATACATGCTGCTCACGTTTGCTGTTCAGAAATAGGTATTGGTTTTGTGTAGCACTCGTGATTTACGCAAGTGAGATTTGTAGCTATATGAAATGGTTTGCACCCTTTAGCAGTCAAACAAAAACTTTGAATTCCTTAGTAGCTTGGTTTGGGAACTTTTTAACATGGTGGATGGGTTGGAGAGGATGTGGACTGTCATCCACAGAGCCAACTTCTTGCCCCACATTTATTGTGGTAGACTCTGGAATTTGAACAAGCATTTTGCACTCAACTAACTTTTGCAAAGAATAAAATATAAATTACAAGCATTTGCAACCTATATAAAGGCTACTGACAATTTTACCCTGGTATTGGGACCATTTACCTTTTAAGTGCAGAAATCCCTTTAAATGTACCACTGCCCACCTCGGAAAGATGCCCAATTTTATCTCATTGGTCCCTTATAATGGAACTGAGAAACGTCCTCTACCTTTGTTGCCCTTTGGGGATCCAGATTACAATCTAAGCATGCCAAGGCATGCATTTCTTTTGGTTATCTCATGGAAGGATAACAAAAAGTAACTAATGTACACTGGTCATGAATGCTGAACTTTACAAGACAGTTATGTTTTGAAATGTACCTTTAACTCAAAGTAAAACAGAACTCCAGATAAACGCTTGAGCTCGGAGACATGCCCATGTGATCCTGTTGCCATGGAGAGAGAAACTCAAACAGAAATTAATTGAAGTGGGATGGCAGTTTGAACACCTTTTCACAGTAGCTCATGTAAAAAGGACAGCTGTTGATTGAGACACAGAAACAAAAATGTTACTGCTGTGGAAGAGTGGGGGGAACTGTTTTAGTGTTAACGACCAAGCAGGATGCTCTTGAGAGTTCAGTTTCTGTTCAAACAGAACAGAAAGGTCTTTTGAATATTTAAGACATTGATATTCACCAAGGTGTGCCTTGCTGGTGATAATTGTATCCGAGAAAACTTGTGCTGAGTGGAACGATTGTTGAAGGAAACTGTAAGTTTAAACCTGTTGTGGTGGGGAGAAGTCAAACTCCTGTGGTGAGCTGGGAGTGACTGTGGAACGGTTCCTGTAATACTACATACGGGCCAAAAGTGTGGCATTGTGCAGAAGTGTTCCGTAATACACATTTTGGTTGTGTTATTTTATTAATGCAAAAATAACTTTTCTTTAGTGTGTTGTATTAGTTGCCTGTTAATTAATGTTTGCTTTATGTTGATTTTAGTTTGTTTGTTACAGCAAAAGCCTTAAAAAGTGAAATCTTGTCCACCAGTTTTTTCCTTTTGTTCATCTTGGAAATTCATCTCTTTAAATGTTAACGCTCTCTTTCAGCATTTCACCTTGGAGGTTAACTTGATCACTTTTCTCCCAATGTCTATCTGTACAAAATATTTACAAGGTCAACTTGTCCTTTATATAAATTTTACCTCAACGATATTTTTGTCCTTGAAAAATTATTCTAAAAACCTGAATCTCACACTGGCCTCATCCTCCCCCCTGCTGGAATACCTAAGTCACATGCAATAAACAGAAGGTAAAACAGAAGAAGTACAGACCCCTCAAACTTACACCAGTCAGCTTTAAGTGAATTGTGTAACACAATGCAAGCAAAAACCCTCCATTACCCTGACCCATTCATACAAATGATGATTCCATACGCATGATTCAGCAATATGATCACTGTGAGCAATGAAGAACAGTAACAATAACTTACATTTATACAGAGCCTTTAATAAAGAAAAGCCTCCCAAGGTGCTTCACAGAAATGTAATCTGATTCAGACAAAGAAGATTGTTACCCAGCCAAATGAGGAAAGGGTGAATAACAGCTTAAGAACATAATAAATAAAAAATGGGAATAGGCATACATCATTCAGGCCTCACAAACCTGCTTTGCCATTCAGTAAGATCATGGTTGATCTTCTACCTCAACTCCACTTTCCTGTCCAATCCCCTTGATTCCCTTAAGAGGTAAGTTTAAGAAGAATCTTAAAGGAAATGGGAGGTGCAGAGATGGAAAAATTTAAGGAGGGAGATATAGAGCTTAGGACCTAAACTACTAATAATGGGGTGAAGTAAACAGAGGATCTGGCATGAATTTACTGAACCTACTTATGATTTAAGGGCCAGAGTTGGAGGACCGCAGAGTTCTCAGAAGATTGTTAGGCTGGAGATGGTTGTAGAGGTAGGAAAGGGTGAGACCAAGAAGGGATTTAAATATGATAATTTTTAATTAGAGGTACTGGGAAAGTGGGAGTTGATGTTTCAGCAAATGTTCAATGGATCAGCCAGCATAGAAATGATGGGCGGGTGCCACTTGCTGAAGGTTAGAGTAGGAAGCACATTAATGAATTGGGGTCAAGTAGAACTCCAAGGTATGTCACTTTTCCGCAGACCCCAAGGGAACTTGATGAAGAGACTAAAGCCCTGTCAAATATCTGCTATCAATTTTTTTTAAAATAGTATATTATTGAATTTGCTGAAGAAAAGCCAGAAAAGAATGTTGTGTAACTCTAAATCTGCCCTTGTCAACTGGAGTTGATAGATTGTAGATTCGTGAATTGCATAGTTGTGGTAGAATTTTGTCACATACAATCCACGGGTATGTTTGAAGAAAGAGTAGAATGCAACATTCAGGGAAACAATTTCTTCAATTTGAACATTTACTATCATGAACACACACATTTCTAAAGTAAATCAAGTAGAATTTGAACCCTGCATAATAACCTGCCCAAATATCAATGGTCATCATACTCCTGCAATGTACCTATTTTTTTTACTTCTTTAGACATTCCTGACACATACCAGTCTCTGCATTGTATTGCATCCTCTGCACTGTATTACATCATGTGACAAAATGCCCATTATATTTGGTTGATTGAGTTTCCTAAATTAAATGTCAAAACTCTCATATTGAGTGCATTTTACCTACAATGTATGCAGACTGTTTCAGAGCTAATATATACATAGTGAAAACCTGAGACGAAAATATATTTGCCTAACCATTGGATTTCAATGTACTCCCTAAGGGAGTCAGCAGTAAGTCCTCTTTTTGCTCAATGTGTATACATCAGTGCATCACCAAATCTTGAAGCATCAATGATAAGACAACTGACAAAAATCACAGCAAAAGTAGTGTTAATGTTTATATACCATTTCAGGGAATAGGTTGTTTCTTTTATTATTGTTTCCAACCCTTTTATCTGGGCTTCCCAACCCATGCATCACTCTTTAGTTGTCTTGTCAGCATGCACTCAAAGAAAGTTTTAAAGTCCATTCCAGCACTTGGCGGATTGTATCAAACAACACATAACTTCGGCTGTTCATAACAGGCAAACTGCTGACCGTATCCAACAAGCCAGTGATTGCAAAACTCAAAACAGAGTGTCCAACAGTAGATGTGATTCCATGATTGGACAAGACTTGTTAAACAATCCTGATTTTGCTAAGAATTACACTGAAAATCAATTTAAGATTATCAGTCAGAATCGCAGAGTGCCTTACTTACGCATGCTAGAAGCTACATATTTTCACACACAGGACCCTGTACTTTGCAGGCAAAAGGACCATGTCCACACATTGTGCCTTTTTCAACCAAACGAAACCTGGGGGACAGCTATTCCCTGGTTCATTCCCCATGGCAATGCCTCTACCCATTAGAGCCCATGTGCAAACCAATCAGCAGTCTCATCTCATGCAGCATAAATTGTTGTTCCCTTTACTGTTGATAACCTTGCAATCTGTCCTGATGAGTACAAGATGAAAAGCTTAGACTGAATGGGCAGAATCGCCCCAGATTTGCACAAAGTGTGTCAGCAGGCAAGAAAAAAGTCATTTTACCTGCCGGCCACAATGACGGTTTTTACGCCGTATCATCCCATTTCTGCCTCATTAATTATGCAGCCACAGGAAACAAGCCATCTTGCTGGCTGGTGGCCTCTGATTTGTCCACCATGCCATTATGTTGCTGCTTCCTCATTCAGGGCGCCATATTTAAACTGCAGCCACACACACATTTCTCATTGCTTGCAGCTCAGGACTACTCCAGTGAAGGCATGGCCCTAAAAGCCAAGAAGAGTGTAGCCTCCTGATTCAGTGATGAAAACCTGGGACACCTTCTGGATGCCATGGAGGCCTGCCGTAATATCCTCTACCCCTGCTGGCCACAGGAGGCCCATCAGTCTCACCACTCCAGCTTGGAAGGTGATGGTAGAGGTGGTCAGTGCTAATGCTGCACACAAGAGGTCGGCCATCAAATGCAGAAAACAGATAAATGATCTCATCCATTCTGCCAGATTAAGACAACCATCTGATCGCTCTAAACTCACACACTCACAAGGCCATTACACATTCACTGACATCTCATTCACTGCCAGCTCAAGGAACATCACTGCTCGCTCTCTCGCACACACCCTCATATCACCATCTGGCCTCAGCTCCTCTAGAGACGTCCTCCTCAGCCCTCACCATCTTGAGGTCACTTGCACAGGTCAACATGTGCTCCCATATGAAGGGTTCTCAAAATTCCCACATTTTTCATATCATCAACAAGGATATGATTTTTGGACTTCTATGGCAGAGGACCCAACTGCTGAGTTAAGTGTAGAACCCTGCAGACAGGAGGCTAGGACGAGAGGAGACAGGATACGCATTCTTCCCTTTAAAACAATCGACCCAGAGAAAGACTTCATCTTACATGAAACTAAAGCCCATCAAAATCTTGCATAAATAATCGCTACTAACTACTAAGGCAGGAAGGCAGCAATCAATGCAATTAATGCGAACCTATCAATTCTCCACATATACAATGACTTGCAGTTCAAGACTAGTTACGGGGACAGAAAGACAACGATAAACATCATGCGAGCCCAGTAAAAACGAGACAACAATCACCTGAAGAAGCCCACCAAAATCAGACAAAGAACTAACCTTGATTTGGTTTCAGATTAAAAATTTGAAAAAAAAACAGTATAACTGCGTCACCAGTTACGAAGGGTGGGCAGTTTTTGGGCAGTGAGCAGTTTGTAGCTGAGCCAAGTGGAGGGAGGAGATCTGGAGGTTTGCAGGCCCGCAGGCAACATCACGGCGAGAGGCACGGGGTGGCAGGCTCAACCGAAGACAACAAGGCCGCAACTGCAGCCCTCCACGAAGATCGACCACCCACAACCGCGCCCTCCACCCAACTGAAGAACCTTCGCAGATTCCACAGACCAGGACCACGTGGGGACGGCAGGCCCCAGAGGACACAAAGAGCGTACCCCAAAACTGCAACCTGCTTACCTAGCTGGATTTCGAACTGTCAAGGAACCCTGGTTGTTGAGCATGATCCCTGACCTCTCCTTGTTCAATTTAGTTAGATTTTGGGGGTGGGACAATGGTAAGGGGATTAGTAGCGTGATTTTCCCTCATTATGCCGTGTGTTCCCCATTCTTAACTGAGTGTACTTTGTAGGTCTGTATAATCTCAGTGTAATCCTAATGTTATAAGTTCATTTGTGACTTCAATAAACCCAGTTTTGTTTCTTGCACCAAAACCAGTTGTCTGCTGCATTTTGTCACAGCCCCCAAATAAGTCCAAGGTCTAGAACCCAGGGAGTGGGAGCGATTCGGACCACTCAGAAGTCAGCAGTGAAGCTGACACACACCACCACCCCCTACACATACATACCCTGGGATATATCCCTTCCCTAGTACAGCCCTCGCTCTGCAGCCTTTTCCCTTGCCTGGAGCCACTTCTCTCCTTTCCACCAGCAAGCCCTAGCCCTGTAGCCATTGAAAAGCCACCCTTGCCTTACGGCAGGTCTGGTAGGCAGAGCCCGTAAGCCCCTCTAAATGTGATGTGGTGATGCCTGCGAAGCCTGGTGCTGATGACCACAAGTGCTGCACGAAGCAAGGTAGGCAAACAAACCTCAAAGTCCCGAGGGAAGTGATCTAGCATTGGGGGGGATGATTCCAGCGAGCAGGGCCTATAATGAGATGCTAAATTATTGAAATTAGCTTCCCGACGTGTGGCAGCAGGAAACATGGCCTGCCATTGACGGGTTTCATGATGGCATGAAACCAATTTTTGGCCTTCTCACCATATTGCTCCCCCCTTGCCAGATGCCAACGGGACTGGAAAATTCCGGCCCATGTTTCTTTTCTCAGCAATAATCAAGTTCTGCACTACCGAACGATTATATGTAGAGTACATTTATGGCCCAGCCGTCTATAAATGGACATTGTTTTAAATAAAGGATTTTTCAAGTTATTTTCTAACTATTTTTGTTTTTGTCTTAATGGAGGTCCACTGTAGGCGTTCCCATTTCCCCTCAGAGACCTTCGCCACAATCAAGTTCGTGACACCAGATTCACAATTGTCTGGCTTGAACAGAATGACCAGCGAGACAAGTTTCTTCTGATAATTCACAATTGCTTTACTGAATCACCCACAACCCCAAAGAACAAAACCCCAACATTTAAAACAACCTATTCCCAGCACCCGACATGAAGTCACCATGACTCAGTTTAATCTTACAAAGATACAGGCAGAACACCACGTCCTGTCTTGAAACCTTAAGAAAAAACTCTCAGACCAATATCACCAAGATATAGCTGAAACAAGTTACAAGGTACCACCAAAAAACACCAAGTTTTCGCCCCAAACCTTCACAAAACCCTCAGACCAATATCACTAAGATTTGGCTGAAACTTACAACACCAACATGGCTGGTCTGTCCCGTGTTGACTGTAGGTCTGAGTCAAGGTGACCAAACTCGATCCTTCTTCCAACTGCAGCCCAAAACCTTCAGGCCAATATCACCATGATATGGCTGAAAACACTTACAATCCCTAACATGACTGGTCTGTTCAGTGTAGAATGTCGGCCTGAGTCAAGGTGACCAACCCTGACCCTCCTTCCAACTGCAGCCCAGATACTCAGGCCTGCTCTTCTCTTATAATAATTTAACTCAGGCATGTCAAAACATATTTCCTGCTGTTCCAATGTCCATTTAGTTGATTCCACGCAAACTCCAGAAAAAATGTATTCAGCTCCTGCTGGTTGAAACAGTAAAGGGTTTTCTTGGAAGATGTATCTAGATAATTATTATCAGTTCTCATTGTATGAGCAATTTTCCTGCTGTTCGAGGTGGCACAATAACAATACCTGGCTCCAAAGTTAATGAGGGTTTGAATGATCCTATTCCAGTACTATTGCCTGTGATGGCAGGTAATGGCATTCCCCTGGTATCATTGTTCCCTGATAGCAGTCACTCAATGTCCAAACCCTTCTGATGAGTCACTGTTTTCTTGCTTAATGTCCAAATTATCCCTTTGCTGCCCAGCCCTGTACTGCTGAGTGAAGCTTATCTTTTTTGTAATTTATAGTTCCAATCATGAGTTCAAAACATGTCCATGTGCTTGAAATTATTTTTCCATAAATTTCTCAGTTGGAGGGGATTCCAATCCTACACCGCAAACCTTTTCTAAAAATAGAAATACTTACCTTTACATAGCACTTTTCATGACCACGAGGTGTCTCAAACTGCTTTAAAGCCTGAAGTGTAGTCACTGCTGCCTTGTGGAAAATGCAGCAGCCAAATCACAGACAGCGCAAACTCCCACAAGGAGCAATGTGATAATGACAAAACAATCTGTTTTATTTTGTGATGTTGATTGAGGGATAAATATTGTTCATGACACCAGGGAGAACTTCTCTCTCCTCTTTGAAATAGTGTCATTGGATCTTTTGCATTCACCCAAGAAGGCAGATGAGGCCTCAAATTAACGACTCATCTGAAAGATAACACCTACAACAGTAACGCACTCCACTGGATATCAGCGTAGATTTTTGTGCTCAAGCCCTGAAGTGGGGCTTGCACCAAGAACCTTGCCACTTAGGGATAAGGGTGCTACAAAAGCCGTGGCTGGTACAGCTGGGTTAATATCTGGATTTACTGGCCCAACAGCACAACTTTCAAATCATTCTGAAAAATCAGACACCAGTGAAGCTTGACTTGTGATTGTGGACATCACAGGACCTTGAAGCTGGCCTTACTGGGCTTGATTTTAGCTATGGTCCTCAAGGTGAAACTAAATATTGCAACCCCATTAGTACTGTCAAAGTTGTTCTCTAATTTATCATCCAGTTTCCCTCCTGCTTTGTGATCAATTGCATAGCCTTCTCTGCTCCGAACCCCCTCTCTGCATAGCATCATTAACTCTTTCAGCAGGAATAGCGGCCATAAACCAGTTGTTACAGTTTTATGTTTTACTCGATATTTGTCTTGCACTCAGCATCAAAAGGCACTCTTCTAAGCAAGTTTTCAGTATTTATGAAACAGTCTAAAATTTTATATGCATAATATCTAGTAACATCTAAATACCCAGGGGCCAAACAAAAATCCTTGTTACTGTCATTGTCTTATTGAATTGACATGAGCCCACTCATTCTCTTTTGGTGTTGGAACAGTGGGAAAATAAGCATTCCATCAGATGATGCATCTTAGGCTTTAAATTACGTATCAGATTTATCAAAGCTAACAGTTTAGTATGAAAAATTAATACAGTGGATTTCACTTGATCACAGAACATTTAACTTATATTTCCTTGGATAGAAAAATAGTAAACGGGACAACATTTCACTCACTCTCTTTCGCCAGATTAAACCTGAACCAGTGCCCACACATATAGTAAGTTTTCATGTATTATTACAAAGTCTCAAGCCTCCATTATGGTCAGCTTAGGAGAATTGAAGTGATAGAGACACACTACTTGGGATATACCTCCTGTTTCCTTTCAGTTCAAAACTGGGATACAGGAAATCAGGAGGTGACGTCCACAGGTAATCCATGCATCAAATTACAGTCTTGCTCTCCTGCCAACTCCATATCCTGTCCATCAGAAAGAATGTCATTTTTGGGATGTGGCTGGGCCAGCATTTATTGCTCATCCCTAGTTGCCCTTGAGAAGGTGATGGTGAGCTGCCTTCTTGAACCACTGCAGTCCATGTGGTGTAGGTACACCCACAGTGCTGTTAGGAACGGAGTTCCAGTATTTTGACCCAGTAAGTCCCCGTTTTAAGTTGTCTGGTTCAGTGTCGCTCCACTTTAATGTTGCAGGTATAATGGGGCCAGTATCAACACTAAGCGTCAGGGTTTCTACTTTAGCGTTGTTTTGTGCCGGGCCTACGTAGCATCACATGGTCCGAACAGCACCATTTTGGATTGAGTGCAAGGAGAGGCACACGATCGCACTCAAAGCATCAGTGATTTTTTTCTTAAAACTCTGCAGTACAGTTTTGTGTGAAGAATATCTATACCAGCATTATTCATTAAGTGGCCCATATTTGTCTTTCCTGTGGGCTGCTCACCCTTCCCATTTACCACCTCTCCCATTCGCCACCACCCTCCCTGACCCTCTCATTCATAGATTCTCCCCCCCGCTGCTTCCCTACCCCACTCTCCATCTTGTGTCCTCTCCCACTTGTCACTTCTCCCACTTGTTGACCCTCCCGCTGACCGATTCTCTCGCTCGCTGCCTCTCCCCTGCCCACGGATCCTCCCCCTTGCCGTCTTTCTCCCATTTGGGAGTGGGAGAGGTGGAGAGCAGGAGGTTCGGTGAGTGGTAGAGGCAGTGAGCAGGAGAGACAGTGAGTGGGAGGATCAGTGAATGGGAGAGGTGTCAACTGGGGAGGTTAATGACTGGAAGAGGCAGCAAGCAGGAGGATCAGCAAACAGGAGAAGTAACATGCAGGGGTATCAGTGAGCTGGAGAGGCGGTAAGTGGGAGGGTCAGCGAGCATGAGTGATGGCGAGTTAGAGGGTTGGTGAATGGGAGGCAGCAAGTGGGAGGGTCAGTCGGTGAGAGAGATGGCAAGTGAGAAGGTCAGTGAGCGGGAAGTCAACAAGTGACAGAGGCGGCAAGCGGGAGGGTCAGCGAGCAGGAGGGTCGGCAAATGATAGAGGTGGCGAGCGGGAGGGTCAAGATGCAAGGGGGCGGCAATCAGGAGATGGCAAGCTGGAAATCAGTAAAAAGAGTTACCCCAGTAGCATATTTCTCTTATATTTTAAATTTTATTTTGTTTTAAAAGTTACTTCATTTACAAACATAGGAATTTAGGAATGCACAGCCTTTTAACTTACAGGGTATAATGTTTAAATGTTTTTTTATATAACAAGGAAGGTCCTTCAGAACCAAACAACAGCTTTTATTTTGATTGTAATGGGAAAATCTGATTCGTTAACATTGTTTCACATAAAGTTGTACTTTTCAGGAACGCAAATATAATGCTAAGTAAGGAATTACCGCACTTTCACCTCTCTAACATTACCTTCCTCCTTCTCTCAGCCTTTTTCATGCTAAAACCTTTATCCATGGTTTTGTCAACTCTAGACTTGACTTTACCATTTTTTTTCATTCATGGGATTCGGATGTCACTGGTAAGTTCAATTAGCTTTTCTCCCTTAAAACTCTACTTAAGTCTCTATTCGAACAACCATTTGGTTACTTCCACCACCAACAACTCTGTCCCAGCTCCAATCAATTCCTTTAGCTCAGAAACCATTGTTTTCTGATTATGCCTCCACGGAGTGTCTTGAATACTTTTCAATGCTAAGTGTGCTATCACATCACATACCAGGAGAGGATTGACAGGCTTGATCTCTTGCTTGAAAAAAGAAGGCTGAGAGGTGACCTCATTGAGGCCTTTAAAATTATGAAAGATTTTGATAGAGTGGATGCAGAGACAATGTTTCCTCTTATGGAGAAGAGCATAACTATAATAATATAATATAAGAGGAAATTAACATAGAGAGAGAAGGTACTAGTGGGTTTAGAGGGCTTAAAAGTGGATAAATCTGCAGGCCCAGATGTATCCAAGGCATGGGTTTGTTAAGGGAAGATCGTGTTAGACACATTTGATCGAATTTTTTGAGGAGGTAACCAGGAGTGTTGAAGAGGGTAATGCATTTGATGTGGTCTACATGGACTTTAGCAAGGCTTTGGATAAAGTCCCTCATGGAAGACTGGCCAAGAAAGTAAGAGCCCGTGGGATCCAAAGCAAAGTGGCATGTTGGATCCAAAATTGGTTGAGAGGCAGGAAGCTTTCTGTGACTGGAAGTTTGTTTCCAGTGGGGTTCCGCAGGGCTCTGGGCTGGGGCCCTTTCTGTTTGTGGTGTACATATATGATTTGGAATTAAATGTTGGGGTATGATCAAGAAGTTTGCAATTGACACAAAAATTGGTAGGGTGGTAAATAGTGAGGAGGATAGACATAAACTGCAGGAGGATATCAATGGACTGGTCAGGTGAGCAGAACAGTGGCAAATGGAATTCAACCCAGGAAAATGTGAGTTAATGCACTTGGGGAGAGCTAACAAGGCAAAGGATTACACTATGAATGGTAGGACCCTGGAAAGTACTGAAGATCAGAAGGACCTCGGTGTGCATATCCATAGATCCCTGAACGTAGCAGGTAGATAAGGTGGTTAAGAGGGCATATGGGATATTTGCCTTTATTCGCTGAGGCATAGAATACAAGAGCAGGGAGGTTATGCTGGAACTGTATACAACACTGGTTAGGCCACAACTGGAGTACTGTGTGCAGTTCTGGTCACCACATTATGGGAAGGATGTGATTGCATTGGAGAGGGTGCAGGGGAGATTCACCTGGATGCTGTCTGGGCTGGAGGGCCTGAGCTAGGAGGAAAGATTGGATAGGCTGGGGTTGTTTACCTTGGAGCAGCAAAGGTTGCGAGGGGACCTGATAGAGGTATATAAGATTATGAGGGGTATAGATAGGATGGATATGAAGGCACTTTTTTCATTAGTAGAGGGGTCAATAACCGGGGGGGGCATAGATTTAAGGTAAGAGGTAGAAGGCTAACAGGGGAGTTGAGGAGAAATTTTTTCACCCAAAGGGTGGTGGGAGTCTGGAACTTACTGCCTGAAAGGGTGGTTGAGTCAGAAACTCTTATAAAATTTAAGAAATATTTAGATATTCACTTGCGTTGCCACAGCCGCCAGAGCTGTGGGCCAAGCACTGGAAAATGGGATTAGTGTAGTCAGATCTTTGTTGACCGGCATGGACATGATGGGCCGAATGGCCTCCTTCTGTGCTGTAGGTGTCTAAAAGTCTATAACTAGGGGTTATACGTAAGATAGTCACCAAGAAATCCAACAGGCATTTCAGAAGAAATTTCTTTACCCAAAGAGTAGTGAGAATGTGGAACTCGCTACCAAAGGGAGTGGTTGAAGTGAATAGTATAGATGCTTTTAAGGGGAAACTTGACAAGCATATGTGGAAGAAAGGAATAGAGGGCTACAACAGTAGATTTAAATGGGAGGGGGTTTTCGTGGAGATTAAACACTGGCTTGGATTGGTTGGGTTTAATGATCTGTTTCTGCGCTGTATATCCTAAGTAATTCTATGTATAAAGGTGATTTGATGTTGTAGTTACTGACCACTGATTATACAAATGCAATGTGGTCTAAAATAACAAACTTGAAATTGACCTCAGAGAATAAGAGAAATCCATATATTCTGCTTCATCTAGAATCTAATACTTGTATTCCTGGCATAATCACTGACACCCAGTTGGGGTTCTGCCAGGGCCACTCAGCTCCTGACCTCATTATAGCCTTGGTTCAAACATGGACAAAAGGTGAGGTGAGAGTGACTGCCCTTGATATCAAGGCAGCATTTGACTGAGTGTGGCATCAAGGAGCCCTAGCAAAACTGGAGTCAATGGAAATCAGGGGGCAATCTCTCCGCTGGTTGGAGTCACATCTAGCACAAAGGAAGATGCTTGTGGTTGTTGGAGGCTCCAGGACATAATTTCAGGAGTTCCTCAGGGTAGTGTCCTCGGCCTAACCATCTTCAGCTGCTTCATCAATGGCCTTCCTTCCATCATAAGGTCAGAAGTGGGGATGTTCGCTGATGATTGCATGATGTTCAGCACCATTCGTGACTCCTCAGATAGTCCTGAGGTAGTCCATGTCCAAATGCAACAAGACCTGGAGAATATCCAGGCTTGGGTTGACAAGTGGCAAGTAACATTCGCACCACATAAGTGTCAGGGAATGACCATCTCCAACAAGAGAGAATCCAACTGTCACCCCTTGACATTCAATTGCATTACCATCACTGAATCCCCCACTATCAACACGCTGGGGGTTACCATTGACCAGAAACTGAACTAGACTAGCCATATAAATACTGTGGCTACAAGAGCAGGTCAGAGGCTAGGAATCCTGTGAAGAGTAACTCACTTCCTGACTCCCCAAAGCCTGTCTACCATATACAAGGCACAAGTAAGGAATGTGATGGAATATTCTCCACTTGCCTGGATGAGTGCAGCTCCCATAACACTCAAGAAGCTGGACACTGTCCAGGACAAAACAGCCCGCTTGATTGGCACCATATCCACAAACATTCACCCCCCTCCACCACCGACACACAGTAGGAGCAGTGTGTAACATCTAAAAGATGCACTGCAGGAATTCACCAAGGCTCCTTTGACAGCACTTTCCAACATCATGACCATTACCATCTAGAAGAACAAGGGCAGTAGATAAATGGAAATACCATCACCTGGAAGATCCCCTCCAAGCCCCTCACCATCCTGACTTGGAAATATATCACCTTTCCTTCACTATCGCTGGGTCAAAATCCTGGAACTCCCTCCCTAACAGCACTGTCGGTGTACCTACGTTATATGGACTGAAGTGGTTTAAGAAGTCAGATCACCACCACCTTCTCGAGGGCAACTAGGGATGGGCAATAAATGCTGGTTCAGCCAGTGAAGCCCACATCCCGTGAATGAATAAAAAAAAGAATCAACTCAAATAAATACAGCTCGAGTATCCTTCATCCGTAAATCCAAAAACTGAACACAAAAACCACACTTTTTTTTGAACCTCATCAACCTTTAGCGTGGGAAGTCTGTGGCCCAAGCCGACACAACCCGAGTCAACATCAACCTCGCCGACCACACCCGACCTTTAGCACAGGAAGTCTAGTTGTTTGTTTGCACTGTTTGCCTTGCGATTTTTATCTGCATTGTTTACTTTGCGAACCCTCTTCTACAAGTAGAATCGCAGGTGGCGATTCTGATGGGAACTTATTCCAGGTACCCTGTATCTATTATTCAGTGGTACATCTTACTTTTCTAGCCATTTTATTTACTTTTGACTAAAGCTAGACTAGGCTTCAGCCATTGTAACATAAGAAGACCTAGGCCTATATGCAGTATCTGAAAACCAAAATGACCTCATTCGAAACGCAATCGGCCCTGAGGTTTTCAGATAAAGTATACTCGACCTGTAGTAGTCTCCTCTGGTGACTGCTGATCAGTTTTAAACCTTGGTAGATTCAAACAGCCCAAATGTATAATTGCTATTAATTCAATCGATCTCGCAGCAAGTCAGCTATGGTCTTAAAGTTATTCTAAAAATATTCAATTTAAACATACAAACATCTCATTAATATGGCAAAGAGACTTTTTATAGAGCTAAAATGTAAGCATGTGGTTTGAGCGAAGTAAGAATGTTTTGATATATTAGTGGCTGAAAGTGCGCAAAGTAGAATGGATGCACATTATTAGAGGGTTGTAGGCATTAAGGCATCCAGAGTGTTAATTTGACATGAATAATGTTCAGTTATTGCTATGCCACTAACATGCAATATTCCAATCCATTGCTTCTTAACATGCTGCAAGCAGTAAATTAAGCCATCCAATCATCGCCATCAGTAACAGTTATCATTACTTACCTGAAAATGAGGCCTGTGACCCCTATAAGTAAATATGTGACAATACTGATAACGGAGCTGATTGTAAAATGATGTCTAAGGCATGGAAATGATTTGAGAAGGCCTAAATATTCAAAACAGGAGGTGGAGGACACAATATTAAAGATGATATCCATTTTCTGGAATAAATTCACCAAATCCTCATGGGTGGTGATAAATCTGGGAGCAGGGTGGTGATTGAAAGCAAAGTCCAGAATAGACGGGTGCTGGCACACTGCAAAGGTTTTAGTGACATTGAAACCTGATTTGAAGGTTAGTTTCAACCAGCAAACCAAGGAAGAAATGGAAGGTGAAAGAAGATCCCAAGATCATTAAAAAAATCTCTCGAGTGATTAAAAAAAGAGGAAAATACAACTTCTCAGCCTTGTGAAAATTGCAAAGGAATTAAAACATCCACAAAAGGGGCATAGGATATGCATTTCTGTAAAACATGTATCAATTTTTAACCATTGGAAGTTGTTAACAGAAAACTAATACTACACAAAATGCATTTATAGTTCATTATGTGTTTAATTTTTTTTCCTATTAATAAATGTAAATTATCTTCACCACTTATGTGATAATGAAGCTGCTGTAAAAGGTTCCCTCCACTCTCTTCTTCCCCCTACATCTGAGTCTGATTATCATGCCCAACCATAGTTATTGCTATGAGAACAAGCAGTGAGTGAGCCTGCTACGCCAACACATTCGATTGTTTCAGTACCGCAAGAGAACTGACAATATGTGGCACTACTATAATGAATTGGAAAGACCCATCTTAGCTCAGAGTTGCCCTCACTGATCTCTATGCGCTCTGTTTCTTCATTTCCTGAAAAACATATAATAGAGATCGAACAGGGCTAACTTCAATGAGTTGAAAAGGAAGCTGGCCAAGTTAGATTGGAATCAAAACTTGGCATGAAAATAATAATTGAATAATGGAAGATCTTCAAAAAGGAGATTATTCAGGTACAGGGTAGACACATTTGCATGACGGGGAAAGGAAGGTCATCCAGGACTAGAACTGACTGGCTCACTAAAGATATAAAGGCTAAAATGAGACAGTAAAGGAAACTATGATAATTGTAAGATTGATAATACTGTGGAGAACCAAGCTGAATATAGGAAATCAAGAGGAGATTTATAAGGAGGAAGAGAAGCAAAGAGAGGGTATGAGAAATAGATTAAAGGTTAACATAACAGGGAAAGCAAAGTCTTCAATGCACACATAAACAATAAAAGGATAGTCAAAGGTATGGTGGGGCTGATTAGGCACCAAAACATCACCTTGTGAAGGCAGAGGGAATGGCTAAGTTAGTGAATGAATAATTTGCATGTCTTCACTACAGAAGAAGATGCTGCCAATATAGCAGTAAAGGAGGAGGCTGTGGAGATATTGAACAGGATAAAATAGAAAAAAATCAGACAGGGCTGACAATCTTGAAAGAAGAAAAGTTACGGTCCATTTGGGATGCATCCTAGGTGACTGAGGAAAGTGAGGATAGAAATTATAGGGTAAAATCTAATGCTGCTCCCAGGAGTGGAAAACAAGGTAGGTGGGAAACTTAACTGTGCAGGAGTTGAAAAGTCAGATTTCTGCGGCAGGAATAAAGGTGAGTATTAAGCCAGTAGCGGATTGGAGGTGGATCAGGTTTCCCAACAGCAAGCAGCAGGAACCTATTTTTAATGCATTAACATGTCAGGCATTCTCATTAAAACACAACTTTGGCAGATTAAATGGTACCCTAGCAATTAAGTTGGCAGCAAACAAGAAACACGTGCCATCAGATTCATGACAGGTTAAAGGCAGCGTACAGCAGGTGAGATAGTATTCCTGTTGGATTTGGAATGAGTAGGAGCAGCTTTCCTGGTATGAGGGATTTTGTTGGACCAGGAGAGAGGAGGCTGAGTTGTTGCGTCAAGCTTGGCTCTTGGCTATCCAGAGGAGTCAGAGCATGGCTGTGCATTGGGAGGCAGGATGGTGACTGTCCTGGGAGGTAGGGACAGAGAGGGTCATGGCTTGTGGAGAGCAGATGGAGGAAGCTTGTCGATACAGAGAAGATCAACCTCTACTGAAGGGAGATCAAGCATGATAGAGGGGAGATCAAGGATGATTGAGGGCAGATCAATGGTGAGTTTAGGAGAGCCGAAGGTTACTGAGGGCAGGTTAAGGGTGATAGAGGGTGTAACAGCACTGTGGGTATGCCTATACCTCACGGAGAGCCATGGCTCAAGAAGGCAGCTCACCATCACCTTCTCAAGGGCAATTAGGGATGGGTAATAAATGTTGGCCTAGCTAGCAACGTCCTGATCCCATGAATGAAGGAAAAAAGTGTAGGATGACAGTTCGCAAGTCAAGGGTGAGGGAGGTACAGGTCGAGGGTAAGGGAGTGGTATCGCAATGGTGACAGGGTACAGTTCAATAGTGATGGCGGGGTAGCTTTAGGATGACAGGCAGCTGATCAAGAATGATGGTGGGAGGCTCCAGGGTCACAGAAAGCAGGGCCAGAGTGAGGAACGAAGGGTGCAGGGTGATGAAGGGAAAGATAACTGTGACTGTGGGAGGGTGCAGGATGATGGTTTGCAGCCCCAGTGTGAGAGTGGGAGTGTCCAGGGACATAGCTGCGATAGCAGGAAAAGGTGACTGGGGACCAGGCCGAGGAGGGAGGTGGCCACGGTGGGGTGGGTGGAGACAAGCAGTGAGCTCCTTATTGGTCCATCATCATTAAGTCAGAGCTAAAGGCCAAATTGACTGTGCTGACCAGGTCTTTACTGGCCTTCTGTCTGCAGTTCACTTCAGGCAGACAGGATGTGTCTCATGCACCTAACACTTTTTGATGCTGTGATGGAGGAGGAGATGAATGGGCAGAGGATGGCCCAATGTCAGGCATATCAACAGCCAGAAAGACAACAAGGATGCCAGCAGAGAATCAGGCAGCTCAGAATACTGACAGTCATGGGCTAGTGCGACGCTGAACAGTGGCAGGTAATTGAATATATCACACACAGAGATAGCTACAAATGCCAGAGAGGCAATGCAATGTCAAAGACAGCTGAGGATATCACAGCAGTCAGTCACTGACCCATGCCGGTTCCCTATGCCAGGAAGACTGATAACCTCATGGAATAGGAAGCAATCCTATGCCAGTAGCCTTAAAAGTCACCACAGGTCATTGCAAGCCTCCATGGGGAACATGTGTGGAACGTCCCTGTCAGCCACACACGGATGCACAAAGAAGTCCGCTAATGCCATATTCAAAAGGATTGATAACTTAGTGAGATTCAGCACAGACGCTGAGAGTGAAGGGTTCTCAAAATTCCCACATTTTTCATATCATCAACAAGGAAATGACTTTTCGACTTTTACCTGAAACCAGACAATGAGGGGAGACAGAATACACATTCTTCCCTTTAAAACAATCAACACGAAACTAAAGCCCATCAAAATCTTGCATAAATAATCGCTACTAACTACGGGGGCAGGAAGACCACAATCAATGCAATTATGCAAACCCATCAATACTCCACACATACAACGGCTTTCAGTTCAAGACTAGTTACGGGGGCAGGAAGACAATGATAAATGTCATGTGAGCCCATTAAAAACAATGAGACAACAATCACCTGAAGAGGCCCACCAAAAATCAGACAAAGAATTAACCTTGATTTGGATTAAGATAAGAAATTTGAAAAAAAAAAACAGTATAACTGGGCCGGCAGATCTGAAGTGAGCAGTTTTGGGCAGGGAGCAGTTTTGAAAGTGGATACAGGGCAGTGAGCAGTTGGGAGTGGTTGAAGCCGAGTTTTTAAGCAGGGAGCTGAGCCAAGCAGTGGGGGAGATCTGGAGGTTTGCAGGCCCACAGGCAACATCACGGCGAGAGGCACGGGGTGGCAGGCTCAACTGAAGATAACAAGGCCGCAACCGCAGCCTTCCACGAAGATTGACCACCCACAACCGCGCCCTCCACCCAACTGAAGAACCTTTGCAGATTCCACAGACCAGGACCACGTGGGGATGGCAGGCCCCAGAGGACACAAAGAGCGTACCCCAAAACTGCAACCAGCTTACCTGGCTGGATTTCGAACTGTCAAGGAACCCTGGTTGGTGAGCATGATCCCTGACCTCTCCTAGTTCAATTTAGTTAGGTTTTGGGGGTGGGACAAGGGTAAGGGGATTAGTAGCATGATTTTCCCTTGTTATGCCGTGTGTTCCCCATTCTTAACTAAGTGTACTTTGTAGGTCTGTATAATCTCAGTGTAATCCTAATCTTATAAATTCATTTGTGACTTCAATAAACTCAGTTTTATTTCTTGCACCAAAACCAGTTGTCTGCTGCACTTTGTCACAACCCCCAAATAAGTCCAAGGTCTAGAGCCCAGGGAGTGGGAGTGATTCGAACCACTCAGAAGTCAGAGGTGAAGCTGAGACACACACACCACCCCCTACAAGAGTCAGTTGGCCAGAGCCGTTGAATTCGACTCCATAGCTGGGTTTCCACAGGTACAAGGGGCAATTGATTATACACAGGGAGCAGAGAACTCCTGGGAACAGACAGCAACATTCATAAGCTGAAAGGGATTTCACTCTCTCAATGTCCAGCTGGCCTGCGATCACCATAAACAAATCCTGCAGGGGTGTGCTCACTTTCCAGGAAAATCTCTGGACTCATACATTCTCAGTCACTCTCAGGTGCCACGGTTGTTTGCTCCACCTCAGCAACTGTAGGGGTGGCTCCGGCATGACAGGGGATATTCACGGAAGGCCTGACTCAGGACACTTGAGCGGAACCCACAAAGCCCAGCAGGGGAGAGGCACAGTGCCTTCCATGCCTCAACAATAGCTCAGTAGTGAAGACCATTGAACTGCTGAAGATGAGGTTCCACCACCTGGACCACTTAGGTGGAAAACTACAGCATGGGCAGGATTTTACGCCCAGTGGGTGGGCACGCCCGACCCGGTTGGGCATAAAATAGCGCATGATGACGTCGGGTGAGTGTCCCATTGTCATTGCACACTCATGATATTTTGGTCAGCGGGCACATGCGAGAGTCAGCAGCGTGTCCGCCAACAATTCAGAGGCCCATTGAGGCCATTAATCCATTAATTAAAAGCCATTTCTCGCTGCCCATCCAACAATGGTGATGGCAGAGTAGCTTCAAGGTGACAGGCAGTTGATCAAGAGTGATGGTGGGAGGCTCAAGGGTCACAGAAAGCAGGGCTAGAATGAGGAACGAAGGGTGCAGGGTGATGAAGGGAAAGATAACTGTGACTGTGGGAGGGTGTAGGATGATGGTTTGCAGCCCCAGTGTGAGAGTGGGAGTGTAGCGGGACATAGCTGCGATAGCAGGAAGAGGTGACTGGAGACCAGGCCGAGGAGGGAGGTGGCCACGATGGGGTGGGTGGGTTGGCGGGCGAACGAATCAGACAGGCAGCCATTGAATTTTTTAGGAAACCTCATCCACAGGTGGGATAAGGTTTCCACAATTAAATAAAAAATAAATAAAAATTTTGGGGCAGAAGTGTTATTCTGTTTATGTTATTGTGAGTTAGTCCCATGTCTTTAAAAATCCTTCTTTTTGATTTTAAAATTGTTCAGCTCCCTGAGGCAGCACCCTGCTTTCAGTGCGCACTTCTCTGCGCATGCACAGACTTTAGCGTTCGCACTCCTCCTGCCACCCACCTCGGCAGCATTGAGGTTCTCAGCACGCCTTTCACATTGGCTGGCTGGCTGTTAATTGGCCAGCCAGTGTGAAATCACGGCCGGGGCCCGATCATGGGCGGCAGACCGTTTCCTGGCTACTCCCAGGCCCACCTGCGACGCCCATCTGATGACCCAAAAATCCTGCCCCATGTGTCACAGAGTCTGCTGCGTCCGACATAACCTCACACACACCTCAAAGAGGTGAGGAATTGCCTGCCAGGAAGATGAGGGAGCCGGATTCATCATCAGGGGAGGATGAAGGGTAAGGCCCTGAGGTGATACATGGTGCTACTTCTGTCAGGATGATGGAGCAATGCACCAGACAGACCTGTGAGGCCCCCATTGGATCCTGATTTAAGCCAGAGTGACGCCCCTGCAAGATTTCTTGATTCCTGGCTCAAGGAACATCACTGTTGAAGTGCCACCATTCTGGGTAAACTCCCTCCAAACCTCACAGGCCTGTGACCTCTGGTACCTAGAAGGGAAGTGGCTGCAGGCACTTGGCGTAAGCAAGCCCTTATGCGTGGTCTCATCAAAGCCACAACACCTCTGACTTAGACAGAGGAAATGCTTCAGTTACACAAGCTCTAAACCCTGGGAAGACCTTGTAAGGAACTCCACACTTACATCTGCTAATGATGGAATGCTTCAGGTGCATACACTGTTGAGAGAACAACTTCTGAGGGGTGATAATGGAGTGAACATCATGTGCTGGTTTGTCACCGAGTTTTCCATCTGCTGACCCAATAAAGATTGACAAGTAGAAAAACCTCCTGCTCTCAATCGACATAGACATACCGATGCTGCCACAGCAGCAGAAAAAATGTTGTGTCCATAACCCTCATCTCAGTCATCGTTGATTGTTAATAAATTGGAAAGCCCTTACAAGATACCTTCTGTCTGGAAATGTCACAGCAACATGACCATCATAACAATTATAAATAAAATGATCAAAACACTATATTTACACAATACAGTGCGATGCCAATGATTGATTGGGCACTTTTTTAAATTCATTCATGGGATGTGGGCATCACTGGCTAGGCCAGCATTTATTTCCCATCCCTAATTGCCTTGAAAAGGTGGTGGTGAACTTCCTTCTTGAACCACCGCAGTCCATGTGCTGCAGGTACACCCACAGTGCTGTTAGAAAGGGAGCTCCAGGAGTTTGGCCCAGCGACAGTGAAGGATCGGCGATATATTTCCAATTCAGGATGGTGAGTGACTTGGAGGGGAACTTCCAGGTGGTGGTGTTCCCATGTGTCTGCTGCCCTTGTCCTTCTAGATGGTAGTGGTCGTGGGTTTGAGAGGTGTTGTCAAAGGAGCCTTGGTGAGTTCCTGGAAAGCATCTTGCAGATCGCACACACTGCTGCCACTGTGCATCAATGGAGGAGGAAGTGAATGTTGTGGATGTGGTGCCAATGAAGCGGGCTGCTTTTTCCTGGATAGTGTCAAGCTTCTTGAGTGTTGGAACTTCACTCATCCAGGCAAGTGGAGAGTATTCCATCACACTCCTGACTTGTGCCTTGCAGATGGTGGACAGGCTTTGGGGAATCAGGAGGTGGGTTACTCACTGCAGGATTCCAATCTCTGGCCTGCTCTGTAGCCACAGTATTTGTATGTCTAGTCCAGTTCAGTGTCAACTTTGTGCCATTAGAATAGTTTACTTAGGTTTATACCACTATGCCATGGTGCAACCCTGACATCTCCAGCTGAGGTGGAGGCAGTCTGCTGAGTGCAATGACCTGTTTCATGAGATGACCATGGTGGCCATACTCTGGTGGTCCGAGACCTTTTGTGCTCCAGCTGTCTGGCGGTCTCCTGCACAGGGTCAGGCACATCTTCTTTGGTCTTACCTATTGGAGACACTATCAGGGCAAAGGTAGATTGGCAGTTCACCTTTCAAGCTCCCTGGGATGGCTCCCTCCCAAGGCTTATTGCTGGCATCCCTACCTGTTGGTGCACAATGGCACCTCCCTGATTCCTGGACGAGAAGGGGCACCTGGATAAAGTGAAGCCACCACTCCCCTCCACACTCTCGACTAGCAATGGTGTTTATTTGTTATTCATTCATGGGATGTGGGCATCACTGTCTAGGCCAGCATCTATTGCCATCCCCAATTGCCCTTGAGAAGGCGGTGGTGAGCTGCCTTCTTCAACCACTGCAGTCCATGTGGTGTAGGTGCACTTACCATGCTGTTAGGGAGGGAGTTCCGGGACCTTGACCCTGCGACAGTGAGGGAATGGCAATATATTTCCAAGTCTGGATGGTGAGCGGGTTGGAGGGGAACTTCCAGGTGGTGGTGTTCCCATGTATCTGCTGCCCTTGTCTTTCTAGATGGTAGCAGTCGTGGGTTTGGAAGGCACTGCCTAAGGAGCCTTGGTGAGTTTCTGCAGTGCATCTTGTAAATGGTACACACTGCTTACACTGTATTTTGGCAGTGAGGCAGTCAATGTTTGTGGATGTGGTGCCAATTAAGCGGGCTGCTTTGTCCTCAAGCTCCTTGAGTGTTGGAGCTGCACTCATCCAGGGAAGGAGAGACTATTTCAACACGCTCCTGACCTGTGCCTTGTAGATGGTGGACACGATTTGGTGAGACAGGAGGTGATTTATTCAGGTCAGGATTCCTAGCCTCTAACCTGCTCTTGTAGCTACAGTATTTATCTTGCTAGCCCAGTTCAGTTTCTGGACAATGATAACCGCCACCCCCACCCCCCCACCCCCCAGGATGTTGATAGTGGGGGATTCAGTAATGGTAATGCCATTGAATGTCAAAGGGTGATGGTTAGTTTTTCTCTTGTTGGAGATGGCCATTGCCTGACACTTGTGTGGCATAAATGTTACTTACCACTTGTCAGCTCAAGTCTGGATATTGCTGCGTTTGGACATGGACTGTTGCGGTATCTAAGGAGTCACGAATGGTTCTGAACATTGTGCAATCATCAGGAACATCCTCACTTCTGAGCTTATAATGGAAGGAAGGTAATTGATGAAGCAGCTGAAGGTGGTTGGGCCTAGGACTCTACCCTGAGGAACTCCTGCAGTGATATCCTGGAACTGAGGTTATTGAGCTCCAACAACCACAATCATCTTTCTTTGTGCTAGGTATGACTCCAACCAGCCCAGAGATTTCCCCCTTATTCCCATTTACTCCAGTTTTGCTAGGGCTCCTTATTGCCACATTCAGTCAAATGCTGCCTTGATGCCAAGGGCAGTCACTCTCACCCAACTCTGGAGTTAGCCCCTTTGTCCATGTTTGAACCAAGGCTGTAATGCGATCAGGACTGAATGTCCCTGGCAGAACCTAAACTGAGCATCGTTAGATGAGGTACCACACATAAGGCTACTTAATAAGATAAGAGCCCATGATGTTGATGGCAGTATATCAGCATGGATAGAGGATTGGCTAACTAATAGAAGGCAGAGAGTTGTGATAAAGGGGGCATTTTTGGGATGGCAGCCTGTAGCTAATGGAGTGCCACAGGGATCAGTGCTGGGGCCTCAATTATTTACAATATATATTAATGACTCACATGAGGGAAGTGAATGTACTATCGCCAAGTTTGCGGATGACACAAAAATAGGTGGGAAGGCAAGTTATGAGGATGACACAGGGAGTCTACAGAGAGATATAAACAGGTTAAGTGAGTGAACAAAAACTTGGCAGATGGAATATAATGTGGGAAAATGTGAGGTTATGCATTTTGGCAGGAAGAAGAGAGGAGCTGAATATTATTTAAATGGAGAAAGACCGCAGAAAGCTGCAGCACAGAGGGATTTGGGAGTCCCTGTGCATGAATCACAAAAAGCTAACATACAAGTTCAACAGGTAATAGGGAAGGCAAATGGAATGTTGGCCTTTATTTCAAAGGGAATGGAGTATAAAAATAGGGAAGTCTTGCTAAAACTATACAAGGCACGAGTTAGACAACACCTAGAATACTGTGAACAATTTTGGTCCCCTTATCTAAGGAAAGATATATTGGCATTGTAGGCCATCCAGAGAAGGTTCACTGGGTTTATCCCAGGTATGGAGGGATTTTCTTATGAGGAAAGGTTGAGCAGGTTGGGCCTGTATTCATTGGAGTTTAGAAGAATGACAGGTGACATTATTGAAACATATAAGGTTCTTAGGGGGCTTGACAGGGTGGATGCTGAGAGGTTGTTTCCCCTTGTGAAGAATCTAGGACCAGGGGGCATAATCTCAGAGTAAGGGGGCACCCATTTAAAACAGAGATGAGGAAGAATTTCTTCTCTCAGAAGGTAGTGAATCTGTGGAGTTCTTTGCCACAGAGGGCTATAGAGGCTGGGTCGTTAAGTATATTCAAGGCTGAGATAGACAGATTTTTAATCAGGAAGGGAATCAAAGGTTATGGGGAAAAGGCAGGAAAGTGGAGTTGAGGATTATCAGATCAGCCATGATCTCACTGAATGGCGGAACAGACTCGATGGGCCAAATGGCCTACTTCTGCTCCTACATCTTATGGTCTTATGTTCTTATCAGTGAGCATGTTATTGATAAGCAAGTGCTGCTTGATAGCACTGTTGATGACCCGCTTCCATCACTTTACTGATGATGGAGAGTAGACTGATGGGGCGGTAATTGGCCCGGTTGGATTTGCACTGCTTTTTGTGTGCAGGACATACCTGGGCAGTTTTTCACCTTACAAGCTAGATGCCAGTGTTATAGCTGTACTGCAACATCTTGGCTAGGAGAATGGCAAGTTCTGAAGCCCAAGTCTTCAGTACTATTGCCGGAGTACTGTTAGGGCCCATAGCCTTTGTAGTATCCAGTGCCTTCAGCCATTGCTTGATATCATGCGGAGTGAATCGAATTGGCTGAAGACTGGCAGCTATGATGTTGGGGACCTCCGGAGGAGGCTGAGATTGATCAACCACTCAGTACATCTGACTGAAGATTGTTGCGAATGCATCAGCCTTAACTTTTGCACTGCTGTGCTGTGCTCTCCCATCATTGAAGATGGGGATATTTGTGGAGCCTCCTCCTCCAGTGATTTTTTTAAATTTTTCACCACAACTGGCTGTGGCAGGAATTCAGAACTTAGATATAATTTATTGGTTGTGGAATCACTTAGCTCTGTCTTTCATTTGCTGCTAATGCTGCTTGGCACGCAAGTAGTCCTGCGTTGTCGCTTCACCAGGTTGACACCTTATTTTTAAGTATGTTTGGTGCTGCTTCTAACATGCCCTCTTGCACTATTCATTGAAACAGGGTTGATTCATTGAGTTGATGGTAATGCTAGAGTGGGTGACATGCCGGGTCATGAGGTTACAGATTGTGGTTGAGTACAATTGTGCTGCTTCTGATGGCCCACAGCACCTCATGGTTGCCCAGTCTTGAGTTGCTAGATCTGGTAGTGCTACACAGCACGATGGAGTGTGTCCTCAATGTGAAGATGGGACCTCATCTCCACAAGGACTGAGCAGTGGGCACTCCTACTAATACTGTCATGGACAGGTCTGTGGCAGGCAGGTTGGTGAGGATGAGGTCAAGTATATTTTTCCCACCTGTTCATTCCCTCACCACCTGCCACAAACCCAGAGTGGAATCATTCGACACACTGGTGTCGGGCGTGCTTGGTGGCGTGAGTGGACAATATGGCAATCAGGCCAAAAATTAGTTTTGCGACATCATGAAACCAGTTTGTGGACCGCCTTCCCCACCATCAGACGTCGGAAACCTTATTGTAATGCATCTGCATTTCATTATAAGGCCAGCCCGCTGGAATCATCCACTCCCGGCTGGATCGTCCATCCACATTGGCGTGTTTGCACGCCGGTGCAGAGCACATCTTGACAAGAGTGACATGCAGGAGTCAGGGCTTACTGCCAGGGCCTTGCTCACATCACAGACATCCGAGGAGCAGAAGATGCGGGAGCACAACACCAAGAGCACACTGGAGGAACGTCCGTGGCATGCTGGGTGGATTCTCATGAACATGGCTCTGCTGAGAAGCAGCTCATGCAAGTTGGAAAGTGACCAATGAGGGTCTGCTCACAACGGATGGTGGTCGAGGATCTGGAGAGGAAGATCCAGCTGTGTTTGGGAGAGCAATATGTACCAGCGAGTAGCAGAGGAGGTCTCGGATCGACTGGGAGAGGAAGAGGTGTCAGGATGGGGTGAGGTTGGGAAAGGGAGAATGAAGGTGTCGGAGGGGATGTTGGAAAGGGGGGAGGAAGCACAGGGGAGGAGAAGGTAACAGGGGAGAAGACAGTAACTTGGGAGTAATGGGGTGGCAGGCGTAAGGGAAGGAGTTCGAAGTGGGGAAGAAGTGCTGAAAGGGGAGGGAGTCCGGTGTGAGGAAGGATTGTGGAGAGGGAAGGGTGTAAGGCTGGAGGAAGAAGTAAGGGTGGAGGAGGGAGTCGGGAAGAGGGAAAGACTAAAGTTGGAGGAAGAATTAGGTCATGAGGAAGAAGTAAGGCTGGAAGAAAGATCTGGGAGGGGGAAGGGCTAAGGGTGGAGGAAGAAGTAAGGGTGCCTGAAGGAGTCAGGAACGGGGAAGGACTAAATGGGGGTGGAGTCCTGGGCCACTGGAGGACCAAGGGGTGGGGTGCGGGGGAAGGGGTTCCAAGGGGGGAATGGGTTCCAAGGAGGGATAGGGCTTCCAAGCGGGGAAGAGGTCCAGAGGAAGGAAGGGGTTCCAAGGGGGGAAGGGGTCCAGAGGGAGGAAGGGGTTCCAAGGGGGGAAGGGGTTCCAAGGGGGGAAGGGATTCCAAGGGGAGAAGTGGTTCCAGGGATGGAAAGGGGTTTCAAGGGGGGAAGGGATCCAGAGGGGGGAAGGGGTCCTGAGGGGGAGTGTCCAGGTGAACGTGAGAGGGAGGGCTCTGATGAGTCCATGACTGCCCCCTGGGAGGAAAAATGAGTGTGGGCATGGAACGAGGGTATGGTGAGAATGACCAAGGGCAGAGAGAGGTGGTAGGGTGGGTGGGTGATGGTTTGAAGGTAGCAATAGAAGGGATGGCAAAGGTTGTTGGCGGGGACTTGGAAGCAGTCACGGACCCTGGGGGTGGGAAGAAGGAAGTCGAGGAGGCGAATGTGGATGGGGGTGGGATTTGCGGGAAGGAAGGGAACATGCACCTTCACCTGGACATCCCTGAAAGAAAAGGGTTGTGGCTGGTCCGTCATGGAGGGGAGGCGGAAGGTGATAACAGAGGGTCAACAGTGATGGGGGAAAGGAAATGGGTGACTAGGGGAGGGGAAAAGATGGGGGAGCTTATGAAAAACCAAACCCAGGCCATGCTGTCTAAGTAGGAAGTGAAATGGCAGTCGTGCTGGGCGAGATCAGGTGCTGCATGGGAGTGTGATCAGTGGGTGGGCGGAGATGCAGGTCAGCTCAGATGGACAACTGAAAGAGAACCCCAGCAGGCAGCATTGAAAATGTTCAGGACATTAAGGTGAGTATAGCACATGAAGGATCCATGTCCATGGGAGAGTGCTTGCACGAGGCTCCGAAAGGCTGTGGCACACATGCACATCTCCCTCCAGTATCACTCGTTGGCCAGCTGCTCCCTCTGCAGTGACAGAGGATGAGGTTGAGGGGGTCACAGGCAAAGGGAGCTTGGAGGGAGAGGGCAGCCTCTGAGATTCCTGAGTGGATGACCCAGGGGTGTCCAACTGCCGCTCCTCCTCCCTTCGGGTGCTCGGGTGCCCCAATCTGACTTCTTGAGGGGAAGGGGCAGCTGGAGGGATGCCAAGGTGCCCTGTTTCCCTCTCACGGAGCCACAACAGGAACTCACGCATGGCTCGCACAATGGAGTGAAGATCTGCACACATCTCCACATTCTGCTGGACCAGGGTCTCCATGGAAACCATCATTCCCCCCATGGAGACATCCCATGTGGGCACCACTTCATCAGAGAGCAGGCAGGCGCACTCCTCCGACTCACGCGCCACTCTGTTGAGGTCTTCCAACAGCTTTGCCTTCTGCTGACTCTCCAGGGTGAGTTGGAAGTCCAAATCCAGAGGCTCTTCATCTGACTCGGACCTCACAGATGCCTGTTCCCCAGCAGTCCTCCGAGTGCCGGGGAGCTCAGCCCAACCTGCCTCCTCCTGCTGCAGACATCGCAGCTATGAATAGAGACTGTATAGGCTAGGGTTGTTTTCCTTAGAGCATAGAAGGCTGAGGCGGGACCTGATAGAGGTGTACAAAATTCTGAGGGGCATAGATAGGGTAGATAGGAAGAAACTTTTCCCCTTAGTGGAGGTGTCAATAACCAGGGGGCATTGATTTAAGGTAAAGGGCAGGAGGTTTAGAGAGGATTTGAGGAAACATTTTTTCACCCAGAGGGTGTTTGAATCTGAAACACACTGCCTGAGGGGGTGGCAGAGGCAGGAACCCTCACAACATTTAAGATGTATTTAGATGAGCACTTGAAATGCCATAGCGTACAGGGCTATGGGCCAAGTGCTGGAAAATGGGAATAGAATAGATAGGTGCTTGGGACTCTAGGAACAATATTTTTACCTTGGCGGGCGGGGTCGCCCACTCGAGCGTAAAATGACGCGCGCTGACGTCGGACGAGCAACCTGACATCAACGCGCAATCGTGTAATATTTTGGTTGGCGAGCGCGCCGGAGACAGCAGCGCGCCCACCAACAATTAAAAGACCTATTAAGGCCATTAACAAGATAATTAAAAGGAATTTTTCGCTGCCCATCCAACCTTGCGGTTGGCGGGTAGGTGAAAAAGCCCAGTGGCCTTTGCACATCCACGGGTGGGACGAGGTTTCCTAAAGCAAATATAAATAAAATAAAATTTTTGAAATTTGATTCATAACATGTCCCTGCTCATATGACAGAGTCACATGGGGGGACATGTTTTATACTATTTTTCATTTCTTTATTTTTAAAAATCTCTTCATCTCCCTGAAGCAGCTCTGTGCCTCAGCGGGATTATCAAGCGTGCACTAGCACGCATGCGCAAAGTTCACGCTCGCCCTGCTCCTATTCCTCCCCCCGACCGCACAGGCAGCGCTGAGCGCTGCTGCTCACGTTTCACACTGGGTGGGCCTTATTTGGCCTGCCGGCATGAAATCACCTTCCAGCCTCAATCACAGACAGTGGTCAGCATTCCTACCGCCCCCACCCACCCCCGCCAAACCCACCCGAGAATGCTTAAATTCTGTCCTATGTGCCCGTGCAGCTATCATCAGGTTGTGAACCTGCTCTAGATCTAGGTCCCATCTGCGCTGGTGCAGCCTCTGGCTAAGGCTGCTTCCAGGCTGCTTATTTCCAGCTCTTTAATGGAGAAGATGTCCTCTTGGCTGGAGGTGTGGACTTGGTTGGAGCTGAGGGACTGGCTGGCTGAGGGTGTCAGTTGCTTGGCAGAGCTCCCTGTGAACCACAGTAGAGATAAGTAGCGCATGGCAGCAGTTAAAAGCAGGAGAGAGAGAACACTCAAATTTGCCTTGAGGGAGGGATGATGTGGCGCAGGATCCTCACAAGGGAGTTCAATGCCGACCTCGCCATCACCATAGGCATGGCACATGTCCTCACCAGTCAGCGCAATGGCACACTCTTCAAACTGAGTGAAGGGCCTAATGTGGGCCACTCCACGCCCAGTCGGGGTCCAGTGTCTGCTGATGTGAACAGGTTTCCCCTGCATGAAAACAGACTCAGAGAATATGAGCAGGACACATGGCACTGCGTGGAATGTTTGTGTGGTGAGTGGAGTCATGGACAGGATGAGGACGTGAGCTTGAGAGGATATGAACCTGATGGAAATGTGAGTGTGTGTGTGAGAGTTAGTGGTGTTGTCCCTTGAGGTATGAAATCCCTGTGGATGTGTGATGGTGTAGTAACTGTAGCTTTAAGGAATGTAGAGACTGTAGCTTTAAGACTTATTGTGCTGTATAATATGTGACAGTGTGAACGAATCAGCCCTCAGCACAGGAAACCATAGGGATGGAGTTTGTGTCTAGTTGTGGATCCTATTGGAAGCCTGTAACTGCTGCTGAAGCCCTGTAAATAAAATTCACTGTTTCTTATGAGAAACTTGTCTGGAAAATCAAGTCTATAACAATTGGCGACAATGCTAAATTGGTTCTGGGCTGTTCCTCACCAAGTGAATGTGAGTACCTTGTTTTAAACAGAAGAAAGGGAAAATATACTCACCAGGTATGCCACTTTTTGGCAGGATCGACCCCTTCGACTCACCCACAGAGAATTAGAGTCAATATATAGAATGCCTCGGTTTCTTTTTTCAGCCAAACAAAATAACGGTGGAGGAAAAAAGGAACGCAGTTCTCCTAATTCTCCAATTCTCTGGGGGAGTAAAATTTATAATTTAATCCAGTTTGACAGCTCCAAACGCTCCGATTCGATGATCTTCAGTGAATTGGTAGACCTCGTAAAGGGTCATTTTCAACACAAACCCTACGTAATCATGCAGAGGTTCAAATTTAATTCCCTGGGGAAGACCATAGCAACATATGTAGCAAAGTTGAAAGAGCTAACTGAAACATTGTGACTTCAGGGAGATCTGAAACGACATGTTAAGGTATAGTTTGGTTTGGGGTGTACATGATGATGCCGTTCAACAACAGTAATAAACTGAAGTAAATGTTGATTCTAAAAGAGCATTGGAAATAGTGCTTGTGATGGAAAGCGCCAAGTGGGATTCGCAGGCCTTACAGGGTGCACAAAATGCCGCCGTTTTCCAGTTGGGCGGGAACAGACTGCCGGGCACGCTGCGAAAACCAGGGAGTCAGCAGCGAAGCAGAAGACAGCCCTGCTACCCGAAAATTTTTAAAAATATACAGGAGACAGTTCAGTAGCAAATCTGAAAATGAATTGTTACCAATGTGGAAGTAACCATATCCCTGAAACCTGCCGTTTTAAATGGGTGGAGTGCCATATTTTTTATTGATTCACGGGATGTGGGCTTCGCTGGCTGGGCCAGCATTTATTGCCCATCACTTGTTGCCCTTAAGAAGGGCATTATTGTCATTATTGCCATAAAAGAGGACATTTACTGAAGCAATGTAAAGCAAGATTGAGTCAGACTCTCAGGCAGCAAACTAAACTGATCGAAGTACATAATGTGGAAGAACCAGAAACTACTAATTCCAATGTTTATTCTCCATTTAATGTGAAAGTAGGGAAAACAGAGACGATCACTGTTACTCTGCAGGTCAATGGAAAACCTTTGATTATGTAAGTGGATACCAGTGCATCAACCACTGTAGTGGGGGAGCACACAATCAAATGTTTAAACAAGTGTACTCAACAATTGAATATGGAGCAGACTTCAGCCAAATTGAGAATGTATACTGGTGAAGTCATTCAAGTCAAAGGTATTATCACTGTACCTGTTTATCACAAGCACCAGACAACACAACTCCCTGTGATTGTCGTGGAAGGTGAAGGACCAAGCCTTCTAGGTCATGATTTGTTAAAAGAAGTTAAACTAAATTGGTTCGAAATTTTCCAGCTGAGAGCTGGAGGACAGCCAGAGCTGCTAAAGATGTATGACAAGGTCTTTTGAGAGGAAATGGGGAAAATCAAGGGCCTGCAGGCTAAGATCCATGTTGATTCAGAAGCAACTCATTGTTCTTTTAAGCCAGGCCTGTGCCTTATGCCCTGAGAGAAAAGGCTGACACCAAATTAAGCCATTTAGAGAAGCTGGGCATTATTCAGTCGGTTCAATTTTTGGATTGGCAGCACCCATAGTCCCTGTCTTGAAGCCGGATCAGACCATTTGTATCTGCAGAGATTACAAGTTAACAGTAAACAAGGCTGCCAAGTTGGTCAAGTACCCTATCCCCAGGATCGAGGATCTGTATGCCAAATAAGCAGGAGGGAGTGCTTACACTAAATTAGATATGAGTCACGCATATCAGCAGCTGGAACTGGACGATACATTCAGAGGATTTGTAACCTTAAACACACACAAAGGGTTGTAGCAATACATGCACTTGCATTTCAGTGTTTCTTTGGCCTGCACGATTTCCAGAGGACGATGGAGAGTTTGCTGCAAAGATTACCTCAAGTCATGGTCTACTTAGACGACGTCCTAATAACCGGGTTAACAGAAGCGGAACACTTGGCTATCTTGGAAGAAGTCTTAAATCAATTCTTGGAAGCAGAGGTGTGCTTGAAAAAGGAACAGTGTATCTTTCAGGCAAATGAAGTCGTTTACTTGCGCCACTGGGTGGATGCCCAAGAGTTACACCCGGGAGAAGAAAGAGTGTTCAATCTATTAAGGAAGCACACTCATCTACATTTTTTCAGAGCTCAAGTCATTCTTGAGTATGGTAAATTATCATGGTTGGTTCCTAACCAACTTATGAATGGTCCTAGCCCCTCTACACTCATTATTAAAGAAAAAACAACTTTGGTCTAGGAAGCCACCTCAAGAAGAAGCCTTCATGAAAGTTAAACAGCTCCTGCACTCTTCGAACTTGTTAGTACATGACGACCCAACAAAAGAATTGGTGCTAACTTGCAATGCCTCCCCCTATGATGTGGGGGTGGTACTGTCTCACAAGATGGATGATGGTTCAGAAAGGCCAATAGGCTATGTATCCAGAATTCTCTCTACGGCTGAGAAGGGTTATTCACAAATCGAGAAAGAAAGATTACCAATTATTTTGGAGTTTAAAAATTCCATCAGCATGTACACGGCCAACACTTAACTATAGCATCTGATCACAAACTGCTCTTGGGTCTGTTTAGCAAAGAAAAAGCTATCCCTCTCATAGCTTCCGCAAAAATTCAAAGATGGGCTTTGATTTTATCAGCGTATAAGTATACTTATATGCACAGACCAGGGATGCATGTAGCCAATTCAGATGCCCTAAGTCGTCTTCCTTTGCAGGAGAGCATTGAACATGCTCCAACTCCCCAAGAGATCATATTAGCAATGAATTTCCTGGATTCTTTGCCAGTCTGCGCAAGACTAATAAGAAACTGGACGAACTGTGATTCAGTCTTGTCTAGAGTACGAGACCAAGTGTTGAAAGGATGGTCCCAGGAACCAGTCCCCGAAGAATTGAAGCTATTCTTCACTCAAAGGAATAAATTGAGTAGAGAGGATGGTATGGTATCCTATTATGGGGTGCACGAGTCATTGTTCCTTCACAAGGAAGGGAACAGCTCTTAAGTGAATTGCATAGTGCATCCTAGAATTTCCAAAATGAAAATGCTTGCAAGGAGCTATATCTGGTGACCAGGTATAGACAGTGATATAGAAAAAATGGTTAAACATTGTCTCCAGTGTGAGCAGAAGTTGCCTGTTGCAGCCCCACTGCACCTGTGGGAATGGCCTGGTCGACCCTGGGTGAGACTGCATTTGTGTTATGTAGGTCCATTTCTAGGCACCATGCTTTTATTAATATTTGATGCACATTCCAAATGGTTAGATGTGTATGAAGTTAGATCACCAACTTCAGATGTGACTATAGAAAGGTTATGCGTAAGTTCCTCTATACATGGATTGCCAGAATTCATTGTCTCAGACAATGGTACTGCTTTTACTAGTGCTGAATTTCAATGATTTGTGAGCCTATATGGTATCAAACATGTAAAGACAGCACGGTATCATCCATCGTCTAATGAATTGGCTGAAAGAGCAGTACAAACTGTTAAAGTTGGGATGAAAAAATTATTGGGAGGATCACTGAAGACTAAACTTCCACATTTCCTGTTTCACTATAGAACGAACCCCCCACACTACTACAGGTTCAACACCTTCAGAATTACTTATGAAGCACCACCTTCATACGAAATTAAGCCTGGTCCTTCCCAATTTGGAGGGGAAGGTAAAGAACAGGTAAGTGATACTGCACTTAGTGCAAACCTGGGATGATTCCCCTCCCAGCCTAGCAGCTATGTCCTTTAGGACTCAGCAAGCTTGATATGTGGTTGTGCTACCGAGCCACTTTTCATAAAGGACATTGAAGTCCCCACCCAGAGTACATTCTGCACCCTTATCACCCTCAGTGTATAAAGCACATGGATAAAGCAACTTAATGCAGGTCCAAGTGTATATCTGGCAGCCACTGAGTATTCTGCTGCACCTGGCTCTCCATGCTGGTCGCCAAACACTCTATCGAGGAAGCCTTGTGCTCACATTAGAGATGTAATAGATCTCATGGCTTGGATGGACTCCTCCACCATTTGTGTGAGGCTGCCCATAGCCTCTGACATCTCTGCCAGATATTCCGTTGCCTGTCTCTACATCTCCAGCAGGTTTCTTGCTGCTGTTTCCAGAGAACTATTGTCAGCATGGAGCTCAGAATGGGCCTGGTCTCCAACAGTCCTCCAAATGTCAGTGACCTCGGCTGTCACATCCTCCATCAGCTGCTGTGATATGTCTGTGATGTGCTCGCCGGATTATGATCACTAGCCTAATCACAAGTGCATTTTCACTGAGGTGACTGTCTCTGCACTGGTTGAAGGTGCGGGGGAATGATGTGATGGTGCATCCTCTGAGTGGTCCATGTCATCATCCTCAGTGGTGGAGTGCTGTGTTGCCGCTGACTGCTGTTGACATTCCTCCTGAATGCAAGGACCTGCAGTGGAGAATGCAAAGACTTAGTTCAGGGCAAATCACAACCCCACTTCTCAGCACTGTATCACACGTGCCTCCTGTATGCCCAGCTCTTAACACCAGGTTGGAGGCATCCTCGCTCTGTTGTCTTGACATTCCAACCTTGCTGTTTGCACTGAGCATCGGCCCTGCTCCCTGGCCAGTTCAACTGCTTCCTCTTCTGCAGGGGTCAATAAGCAGATGTCATGGATACCACTGCCCGTTTTTGAGCTCTCCCTGTTGTTATGTGCTCTTTTGTCCTGCAGCTGGACAGAAAGGTTAAGCATCAGCTCAATGGGCACCTAACCCCTGTATAAGCATGCAGGCTTATGACAGCTAATGGCAATTCCCTGGTAAGCGCTTCACACACCTACTATCCTGTAACTGGCACAACTTTCTCAGCACAAACAGGCTCCCACACATTCAGTCCTTATGTTATATCTGGTGCCGAGGCCTAGAACCCAAAACTCCCACTTGGCATAACTCCCCATTCACACATACACATTGCTTGATCCCGTCATGAGTACCACTTTGCAGAAACTGCAATGTGCCACTTAGCTTTGCGGAACGCAGGAGGTTGTTGACCCTTTTCCAGCATTGAACCCAGTTTAACTTGTCAACTCCATAGTTGCTCACCTCTGCTGCAATCTCTCTCCTGGCCACCTTGATCTAGAGGGAGGGTCTCCTGCTGCCATCGCTGGGAAACAGGACCTCCTGCTGTTCCAGAATGGCCTGTAGGAAAACCTGCTGGGAGGCTTTGTTAAACTGAAGGGCCACTCTTTTCTGTGCAGAGACATTTATCCACTTTTGTGTGATGTGACAGCAGGTGATGGAGCTCAACAAGTGGGGAGGGGGGTGGCAGCAGCTCCAAGGAGGCAGGAGGGGAAAGGCTGGTAGCAGCATGACTTCTAAAAAGCCTCCTTTCAGACAGCCAGGCTGATGCTGTTGGCTTGCAGAGAGTGAATGCCTGTCTGGTTGCCGATTAAATATGGCAACAAGACATTTGACCCTGCGAGCTGACGACAGGGTCGGCGATTTCCTATCTGTTCCCCCCATATAATTGGCGGGGTCCCTCGCATGATTGAACATCGCCAGTTGTCCCGCATCTGACTGGAAGTCCCACCATCCGCTCAATGCTTGCACAAAATTCTGCCCAAAGTGTCTCTGGCCACAATCTTCCAATTGTCCTTGGATATGGGGATTGTGCCAGAGGACTGGAAGATTGCAACTATCCCTGAATAAAAAGGTGAAGCATCTGAAAAATTCAGACCTATTATTCAACCCAACCTCAGAGACAAATACACAATGATAGCATCTGAAATGAGAGAATAAGTACCCCAATGACCCTGATTGTTATTGGTAACTGTTTCAGTGACTGTTTAATACCTAGGTGAACTCATTAACATTTCAACTTCCTTTTCAGCCCAGTGGTCCTAACATTCTGCAGTAAGGGATATTAAACCTTTTGAACTTAGTTAAACTTAAACGTCAGCATAAGTCAAATGCAAATCCTTTAATGCAAGAATAATTAAAAACCAAAAACGACAAATGGCATTACATGCCATACATTTTCCTGAGAAAGCAGCCTCCAGCGGACATGTTTAGCTGCACGCACTGAATGTAACTGGAATCATCCTGGATTTTCCTGCACCAGAGGCAACATAAAGGGGGCATCAGTCTCAATAAAGCATGAACAATTCAGGCATTAATCTGCAAGCAGCATCTGGCTAAGTCCCAAAAGCTGCTGTTAGATACATAACTGATATATCAGGTGTGCTTGTGCTCTCAGATGTTTCACCTTAACTGAATTACACTTGCAACAGTTCCAACAGATGAAGATTGAATGCTAGAAACTTAATGACATTTTAAAAAAAAAGACTTTGAAACAAATAAACTGCACAATTCTTTCAAAGAAGTTAATGATTTTGAAGACTCACTAACAATGTACTGTGTTGCTGCTGGCACGGTGTTACTATGAGAAGCTGTTGGCAGGGCATTAATCATAAGTTATCCCACAGACAATTGTTCTTACACTTCCTACAAGCTGATGGGTGCACAGTAGCTCACTGCAGCCTGGTATTTATTCTGATAAGGATCACAGGTGAGAATGGAAAATGTCACCCTCGAGATAAGATATCTGTGGCAAACCCTTCTGGATATTTTCCTTTGTATGTGTTTTAGTGCACTTTTATTCATTATTACCAGCTGCTATTGCTCATGCCATGTTCAGAGACATTAATGTATAGTAGAATGTATATGTATAAATATTCAGGAACCAAAGTATTGAAGGAGGTGTTTTTATTCAGATATACATATCTATTTTAATATAGCCATTGTTTCTATTTAACATTTACATTTTTTAGTAGTGCTTATGGTTCCCCATTTTAAAAAATATTTTGATATATTTGTGCATTTTCTTCAGTTTCATATTACATAATCAGGGCTCAAGTTGAACATTAACCAATTAGCCAAATGCTAATAGATGCTTCAGTTTGTGCTACTAAGCACTTCAATCATTTTACACCATTGTCCTTTGGGGGGGCTGAAAGCCTACAGCCTATCTTGCTATAAAACCAACTGGACTGTTCATTGTTCAAGCAGGATACTGTCATGTTTGCTCCAAGGAAACTGGTGCTATTAGAAGTGCCAGATAAAAACCCACACCTTTAGGGGGAGGTCTACATCTCCAGAGGCAGCAACTCTGCCTTCTGAACCTTGCAGCACCCCACTGTAAAAATTGGGCAGCTGTTAGCAGAATTTAAAGGGGTGTAAAAAAAAGGCGCTGCCAAGATGTCCTTCTGTTCCTGAGGGGTCTCAAAATTTCAGAATCCTTTATTTTTGCTTTGTTACCTGCAGCCTGATTTTCATTTTGATTCCAAGCGACTTTGTGAGTAGGACAGTATATATGATAGAAACAGTTAATTTCATTGCGCAGGCTATAAGCTTCCACTTGAGAACTCTGCCTGACAAATGTTTAAAATCGCTGTTGTAATTATTCTGCAATCTTCCTAAAGGTATCTTACCCCTTCATACTACAGAGGCCCTTAATAACTCACCATAGTGGCCTGCCTTTTGGTCTATTCAGATGAATGCGTTGTAAAACCACACAGCATAAAATAAAGTACTCTGAAATGTCCTTATTTAAAGGCACAAAAAGATTGGCCACTGATGTTACATCTTTGTTAGATCTACAAACAGCTGCATCTGCTGGTTGTAAAAACATCCACTTAAACCGTAAAAATGAATCATTCACCACAGATATTTAAGTAATTGTGAAATAGCCCTACAGACAAATGAAGGAAGGAAGGGGTCTTGTAGTAGGCTACATGGACTGAGTGAACTATGTGGTCTAAACCTCATTGAAGTATAAAAAATGCAAAAGTGCATTTGGAATGCTGTGAAAATTCATGAATCCAATATGCTGATGTTTGTTTTCTCATTATTTGAACTGTACACAGCACTATGAAACACTCAGCTTTGTTTTCTTCTCAGAATAGACGGCCTTCTCGGATCAGAAGCTACCTATATCTTCAACAAAAGTTATTATTAAAAAAATATGGTGTAGTCTGTTCCAATTCTTGTTGATTCATGTGTGGCCCTGAGCATTCCACATTATTGTTGCTGTGAATATCAGTATGCAATTCTGTACTGAGAGAGATCAGTTTGTTACTCAAGTACCATCCAGGTGGTTCTTTATTTAATTATTTCTCTTTCGGTAATACATAGTAGCTAAAAACTCACTGGAGGCCATGACAGTGGCCTAGCAATTTGCACCACACCCATTTTCAGGTGCAAAATGGATGTCTAGGTCTCTATTGTTGCTGGCTGCAAGCGCCACTCACCCTACATTAGAAATGCGGCAGGGCCGTGTTGAAATGGTTGGCATAAGTATCCAAGTTGTATAGTTAGATGATTGGGATATTTCAATTAGGATCCTGTAAGACTCTTTTGTCTGACTCATCATGTGATAAACTTGATCAGCAAACATGCACCATGGGCAGGAATGGGCAGGAAGGACCCTTCTTCAGGGTTATTTAAAGGGCCCATCCACGACAAATGGTTTTGTTGCTAGTTTGCTCTTCTAAACTGCTGGTTAGCTTTTGGAGTTTTGTGGTTTGTTGCCTAACATAAAAGTTCATTCTGAATTCAGAGAAGAAGCGTTTGCTCATCCTGCACTGTTTATTACCTGCTGCAGCCACATCCTGAGTTTGAAAGCAGCGGCGGGACGAGACTTTGGCCTTCAAAGTCACTGTGGCCGTGAACTTTCGTGCCAAGGGCTTCTTCGAGGCTGCACTGGCTGCCATCAGCGATATCTTACAGCTCACACTTCACCATTTATTTTTCATTCATTCATGGGGTGTGGGCTTCGCTGGCCGGGCCAGCTTTTATTGCCCATCCCTGATTGCCCTTGAGAAGGTGGTGGTGAGCTGCCTTCTTGAACCTCTGCAGTCCCTGTGGTGAAAGTACAGCCACAGTGCTGTTAGGAAGGGAGTTCCAGGATTTTGACCCAGTCACAGTGAAGGAACGGCGATATATATTTCCGAGTCAGGATGGTGAGTGACTTGGAGGGGAACTTGCAGGTGGCGATGCTGCCCTTGTCCTTCCAGGTGATAGTAGTTGCGGGCTTGGAAGGTGCTGTCTAAGGAGCCTTCATGAATTCATTGATGAATACCATTATATCAGGGAGCCTCTTGGTGCCAGAAATTACAGCTAGAATAATTTCCGGATGGCCAGAGAGAAGCAGGATGAGAGCATACTAGACTTTGTCTACATTGCAGGTTTTTCCAGGGTGCAAGATGCCAGACACTGCCCACATTCCCTTGTGTGCCCCCCATCACCATCCTGACAATAGAAAAGAGTTCTATACCCTCAATATCCAACTTGTTTGTGAGCACAAGCAGCATATCATGCAGGTCTGTGGCCTGTTTCCTATTACCAGTCATAACTCATTTATCCTTTACCACCTTTGTTCCAACCATGCTGTCAGGATTAGCCTTTAATGTGATAGCACAGCAGGAAGGGTTGAGTGGCTGCTGGAGGAAGCTACAGTTTGTTATGCAGTGTGTAGGCAAAGATAGAGTTAAGAAGGGAAAAAGAGTATAAGGTGTGAAGACAGACTGCATGATGTGTTCTTCAGCATTGCCACTCACCACAGACATGAATTGGAGAATATAAGAGCCATGGCAGCTCCCAGGATACCTTGCACAAACCTGGAGGATCTGCTCCTGATGATCGCACACTAGCTGGACAATGGGCGAGTGACATCTTTTACAATTCACTAAGGGCCCTGGCTCTCCTGCAGGTGCTTTGATCACCACATGGGTGCAATCAATGATGCCCTGAATCTTTGGGAATCCAGCAATTGCCCCAAATCCTTTTGCATGCTTTCCCTGGCTATCCTCATCTGTTTTGAAATTTGTATAAGTATTCATTCTCCTGAAGCACGTTTAAGATGAACTTTATACAGTGGTGTGCAGCAGACTGTGACACACTGGAGAGAGCACCTACAGGACCCTAGAATGACTCTTAGGGTAACAGTCACTTTCAGTGCAATAGCCATAGGGTGCCCCCACAACACAGTTGGATGCTATCTTAGGGCGTATCATTTCGCAGATGGAAGTTACAGCCTCCCTTGAGAGGTGGATCATTTATTCTGCACTGTACCTCCGTCATGTCCAGGTAGTTCGATCTTACTCGGTACACTCTGCCAGCGGGATAGTAGCACCTCCACTGGCCCTTCTCCTTTGCAAGCCTGGCCTTCAACCCATTCTGGGTGTGCTGCATGCTCCTGTGGGCAGATGTGTTGATGCTGACTCCAGCCAGCTGGCCTCCCCTCTCTTCTTCTCCCCCTCTTCATCTGAGGAACAGCCTCCGCCTGACAAAACAATACCTGTATTTAACCAAGTGATTGCTGAGGTGCAGACTGACTTATGCTATGGCCTGTCTGTTAGTGGTTCTGAAAACAGTCCAGTTAGTCAAAACTTAAGCAATAAATATTAATCCCTACCTCAACACTCCTTGCTCCTTCTGAAGCCTTATATCCCACCCTGGATTGAGAAAGTGCTCATTGTGAGATCCCCACCTGCCCATGCATCCCGTGCACTGACCATAAAACTGCATGGGCTGCTTAAAATTGCAGTGCATTGCCTCTTTAATTAGTTCAGTTGTCCCTTTAACTAACATCTGACAGACTGCTGACTTTCAGGCCCACCCACCCACCAAAATATCACAATGCGGCATGATGACATAGCGACCCCCTCCCAAAGTCATCATGATCTATTTTACGGCATGTCAGGGGTATTGTGTACCCACCTCTGAGCCATGAAATTCAGGCCATAAGCACTGTACTAAATTTATAGCTTAACTAGTTAAACTACTCAATACAACTACAAATGATTACCAGCTGACATTTCAAAACTTGAAACCCTAATTAGTTAAATAAAATACAATAGAAATGGCAGGGGAAGGTGATGTGTTGAAACTGCAGCATGTGGATGCTGATGGAAACCAGTGTGATTCACAATAACCACATCCCCAGTAACCATACTGACAAAGCGTGTTCTGGAATGGTTACAGTACCAAAGCCTAATGGTTTATTAGAACCTGTGTGAACTTGATTCAAACAATTCAGTAGAGCACAAGATCCACCAGATTGCATCAGTGAATGAAAGTCTTGCCAAATTAGCAAAAAGCACCCTCTTCATAAAATTAGACACTGACAGTTGCTTTTGGCAGTTGCCTCTCAACAAAGAATCCAGATTGTTAACTACTCTTATCACCCCATTTGGTTGTTATTGTTTTAATGGGTTACCATTCGGAATTGCTCCTGTACTTGAGATATTCCAAAAAAAATGATAGCTCAGGCCCTGGAAGACATGGAAGGAGTAATATGCCATATGGATGACATTCTCGTACACAGTTCATCGAGGGAAGAACATGACTGTCGAGAGATTGCAGTCCTCAATGTTCTACAAGAAGCAGGTTTGACATTGAACAGTATATGTGAATTTTAAAAGCCTATGATAAAATTCTTAGGGAAAATTGTGCAAGATTCAGGAATTACTGTTGACCTACAGATCACCAAGGTGATTAAAGAGTTCCCAAAGCCTAGATCCATTGCAGAATTACAAAGATTCCTTGGGATGGCTAATCAAGTTGACAAGTTCCTACTAAACCTGGTGGAAATCAATGAGCTGTTGCAACAGCTGTTGAGACAAGGTCAACAGTGATGCTGTAACATAGACCAGCAAAATGCTTTTGACAAGATCAAAAATCTCCTAATTTCATCAGAAATTCATGCACATTATAATCCAGAATTGCCAACAATTGTAGCAGCAGACACATCATCTACAGGCTTGGGTGCAGTGCTGTTTCAAGTTCAGAGGTGGAAAAAGCAGACCAGTTTATTATGCCTCAAGATCTCTCATCGATACAGAGAAAAGGTATGCACTTGTTGATAAAGAAGCATTAGCAGCCACATAGGCCTGTGGGAAATTCTAGGATTATGTCATGGGATTAGAGTTTAACATGGAACCTGACCAGAAACCTTTGTTTACTCTTACTGATATAAAGGGAATTGCAAAAATGCTGCCTAGTATTCAATGTTTTAGACTAAGACTCATGAGACATAATTCAGTTGCTGAATACTTTCAAGGAAGTATGAGACAACAATGAGCTGTTGCGACACTTGTTGAAATAAGGTCAACAGTGGTGCTGGTACATAGACCAGTAAAATGTTTTTGACAAGATCAGCCTACTCTTGATCATCAGTAAAGTGATGGAAGCGGTCATCAACAATGCTATCAAGTGGCATTTGCTTAGCAAGAACCTGCTCACTGTTGCTCAGTTTGGGTTCCGCCAGGGTCACTCAGCTTCTGACCTCATTACAGACTTGGTTCAAACATGGACAAAAGAGCTGAATGCCAGAGGTGAGGTGAGAGTGACTGCCCTTGACATCAAGGCCACATTTTACCAAGTGTGGCATCAAGGAGCCCTAGCAAAACTGGAGTCAATGAGAATCGGTGAAAACTCTCCTGTGGTTGAAGTCATACCTAGCACAAAGGAAGATGGTTGTGGTTGTTGGAGGTCAGTCATCTCAGTTCCAGGGCATCACTGCAGGAGTTTCTCAGGGTAGCGTCATAGGCCCAAGCATCTTCAGCTGCTTCATTAATAACCTTCCCTCCATCATAAGGTCAGAAGTGGGAATGTTCACTGATGATTGCACAATGTTCAGCACCATTTGTGATTCCTCAAATACTGAAGCAGTCTATGTCCAAATGTAGCAAGGCCTGGAAAATGTTCAGGCTTGGGTTGATAAATGGTAAGTAACATTCACACCACACAAATACCATGCAACCATCACCTCCAGCAAGAGAGAATCTAACCATCGCCCTTGACATTCAGCAGCAATACCATCGCTGAATTCCCCGCCATCAGCATCCTGGGGATTACTATTGATTAGAAACCGAACTGGACCAGCCATAGAAATGCTGTGGCTACAAGAATAGGTAGGAGGCTGGGAATTTTGCGGTAAGTAATTCACCTCCAGATTCCCCAAAACCTGTCCACCATATCAAAAGCACAAGTCAGGAGTGTGATAGAATACTTTCCACTTACAGCGATGACTGGCTCCAACAATACTCAAGAAGCTCGACACCGTCCAAGACAAACCCATCGGTTTGATGGGCCACACATCCACCATCTTAGACATTTACTCCCTCCACACCAGTGCACAGTGGCAGCAGTGTGTACCATATGCAAGATGCACTACAGCAACATGCCAAGCCTCCTTCAACAGTACATTCCAATCCCATGATCTCCATCACATAGAAGGTGAAGGGCAGCACACACATGGGAACATCACTACCTACAAGTTCCCCTCCAAATCACACACCACTCTGACTTGGGACCATATCACCATCCCTTCACTATCACTGGGTCAGAAACTTGAAACTACCATCCTAACAGCATTGTGGGTGTATCTACACCACATGGACTGCAGCGGTTTAAGAGGGCAGCTGACCATCTACTTCGCATAGGCAGTTAGGGATAGGCAATAAATGCTGGCCTTGCCAGGGACAGTCATATCTCATGAAATAACAAAAAGCAATATCCGGGTTATTTTGTCCCTGTAGAATCATGTAATAGTCTTGTGGCAGTGGTAGTGTCCCTACATATGGGCCAGAAGCTCTGGGTAGAGGTCCCACTTCAGGGCTTGATGACCATGAAGAGTGCATGCATAATGCAGTCAAACAGGTTGATTATCAGCATGTAAATCCTTCCAATATACCTGATGGCAGGCGGTAAGAGCAGGACAGTTTCCTGGTCAGCCACACTACAGAAGACAACAGCAAACCATTGCAATACTTTGCCAATGATTGACCAATCTAATGTAAGTTCATGGTCCTCAATGCCCTCACAACTGTAAGACTCTTAATCAGGGGGTCTCACTACTCCCTGAGGTCCTCATCCTGTACTTGGTACCGACCACATGAAACAGACAATGGATACAATTTCCACTTTATATGGAAAACCTTTATTAACCCACGAAGCAATAGCATATACTTACAACACCAGTTGCTTAGTAAGACTTGCTTGCAGGAGCTCGTTCCCGGGTGGTCACACGCTGAACAAATTCTTCCACACGACTTTCTGTGACTGACCAAATCACACTTCTTGGTTGCAGCACCAACGTCCTTGGGAGTTGCGGCTTTTTACCCCTTTCTGACCCTGGCCTCTCGGCATATAAATGAATGTCTTAAATTGAGTCATCTGATTGGATTCTCAATCCCACCCTGGCCATGCAAAGACGACCTGCATGTGGCTATTTCCTGCTCTCAGCAGGGGGTGTCTCCAGGTACCTGCCAGCAATGGATGTGATTTCTGTATCTTGGGAAGGCAGGAAGAAAGCCATTCACACATACCCAGGAGACAATTGTCTAGGTCAGTTTCTGTAATCAGGTGGTTAGCCACAGCCCCAGTGACATGTCCTGACACATTTGTGTCTGTGAGTCCTTGTCCAGTATTTATTTTTTATAAAGTTCCAGATAAGCCTCAGAGTTGATGCTTTCGGTCAAAATTCTCTCCCTTCATCCGATTCCCTCCGCACTCCATGTTCCTACCACCCAGTTCTGAGCTCAGGACGTTGGTTACATTTTGACACAAATATAAAGACAATACATACTAAAAAGAAACAACGGGAGGCCTTACAACATCACAGAAATACACAAAATATCAAAATGCCTTACACAGTAGATGGTATCTGAAGGAGGAGATATAGTATAAAATGGGCAACTGTGAATTGACAGCCATCTTTATATCTGTCCCGAATTTAAATTCAAATTGATGAAAATGAAAACCAGGAGAACTGCCGATTCACCAACACCCTTTATATTCCATTGTACTAACCTCAATTTTGTTAAGGTATCTTTAATTATAGAGGAGAATGGGCATCCTTTCATTGTTTTGTTAACAGAAGAATTTCTTCCCCTTGCAACAGTTTTGTTTCATGTTTGAATATGTGGTTCCTCACAGGTAATTTGCTTAGCAAGATCATGATTTATGTAACAGTGCTCTAATGCTACCTTGTGGGAAACCTTTTCGACTAGAAAGCACTTACAGACAATTGTAATTTAATATCAAAATTCATATAAAATTGCATCAATCCTACTACAAGTAAATGCTGAGATATTTAAGCAAATATTTTCTAAAATAAGGAATGTTTTCCTGTGTCTGCCATAAATACCAATTTTTGCTGACTTGGATGGCAAGTTCTGTAATAAAAATGGCTTATTTGTTCCTTCAGTCTCAGGCAAATTTATGAGGTTCTACAAGCTGCCTGCTGATCAAGAGACAGTAAAATATCCCTTGAGACTTGGCCACGCAGCTGGCTAAGACACTGCTCAGCCACTGCCCTTCATCTGGTTCAGACATGCTGCTGATCCCGCAGTCTCAGTTCTGAGAGCTAGCATGTATCAGGACAGAAATGCTTTCATTCCACATTGTTGCCATTCCAGTGCTATGATGGTAAAAGCACACCGAGAAAGTTCACTGATTCCCCAGCACTATAACTATTTTTACAACCATGCTTCTCTGTCCACAAAGAATCATATATTATTGAAGAATTTGCAAACAAAGTAACCTCTGCCTAACATATCACCTTGCTCTCGCCCACATCCTAGAAAGGAAGAGGTTGAAATCATGTTTGGATATTAGTAAACTAAAGCACAAAATTTCTCTGCAGATTAATATTTATGTGGCCAAAGAAATTTCTACAAAATCCATTTATTAATATAGGGTTTTCTTAACTTGTCTGCATTTGATTTCATAAAAACTAGTCAATTTAATGGATCAATGGCCTTAGCTGCTATGGTTAACACAAATTTGTTCCTGATTTAAAGGATAGTTAGATTGGTATTCATTTATTTTAGTGGCAAGTGGTGGTGTTGTTCTTTTCTGAAGAACTGTGTGGTATTTGCTCCTTCTCAGCTGAGATCAATCAATAATAAGAAATATGGTGCTCAGAATGAGAATGTGCATAAGTTCCAAATTCATATTCTCTGCATCTAAAACAGAGACTTAAAACTATTGAATAAATAACATATTTCTGTTGCAAAATGTGACATCCAAGTCAGAAAATGTCTATTTAAGAGAAACACAGAGAGAATTTTAACAAAAATACCTGGAAAAACTCAGCAGGATTATATTGTTTTGTTTGCTTCAAAATGAGAGCAATGCAAGAGTCCACTAAAACAATACAGTCCATTTATAACATAGACCTGCTTACTAAAATGGTTCTACAATATTGACAACAGCTCTCAGTATGTAAAAAGTGCTCTATTTATACAAATGTCAGTTTCTATAGTACAAAATTTACATTTAAACACCTGAATGTGACCATGTTTAGCTGTTTTATGGTTCTTTCACCTAGAAAGGATTTGGCAATAACTGAATAATGGAGCTGCACATGCAGTTACTACCGTGTTGCATTTGTAACTTTGCCATTCTGGCCAGGACCTATCAGTGCCCTGTAGCCAGAGCCAAGACAATGAAAGTGTTGCCAGCAGCAGCCTTTTTCACCATTGACATTCAGCTGTTGGGCACCCAGTGAAAATGATATTCCCAAAAGCGTTTGATAACTCCTAAGATATCAAAGGAGATGATTGTAAGACATTGTAAGGATTGTCAAAGGATACAACGGGATATTGATCAGTTGGAGACTTGGGCGGAGAAATGGCAGATGGAGTTTAATCCGGACAAATGCGAGGTAATGCATTTTGGAAGGTCTAATACAGGCAGGAATTATACAGTAAATGGCAGAACACTTAAGTGCATTGACGGGCAGAGGGATCTGGGTGTACAGGTCCACAGGTCACTGAAAGTGGCAACGCAGGTGGATAAGGTAGTCAGGAAGGCATATGGCATGCTTGCCTTCATTGGCAGGGGTATTGAGTATAAAAGCTGGGAAGTCATGCTGCAGCTGTATAGAACCTTGGTTAGGCCACACTTGGAATATTGCATGCAATTCTGGTCGCCACATTACCAGAAGGATATGGAGGCATTGGAGAGGGTGCAGAGGAGGTTTACCAGGATGCTGCCTGGTCTGGAGGTTATTAGCTATGAGGAGAGGTTGGAGAAACTCGGATTGTTCTCACTAGAGCGATGGAGATTGAGGGGCGTCTTGATAGAAGTTTACAAAATTATGAGTGGCATGAACAGAGTAGATAGTCAGAAGCTTTTTCCCAGGGTGGAAGAGTCAATTACTAGGGGACATAGATTTAAGGTGAGAGGAGAAAACTATAGAGGAGATGTGCGGGGCAAGTTTTTTACGCAGAGGGTAGTGAGTGTCTGGAATTCCCTGCCAGAGGAGGTGGTGGAAGCAGGTACGATAGTGGTGTTTAAGAGGCAGCTTGACAAATACATGAATAGGATGGGAATAGAGGGATACGGACCCCGGAAGTGCAAAATGTTTTAGTTGACGGGCAATATGATCGGTGCAGGCTTGGAGGGCCGAAGGGCCTGTTCCTGTGCTGTACTTTTCTTTGCTCTTTGCTCTTTGTTATTTGTTGCTTTTGGCAGCAAATTTGCTATGAAAACAACATAAGTAAGATAAGGAGGTGGTCAAAGATATTTATAGCTGTTACGATAGTGATTGAAAACACACTTAGAAAGCCTGGGCATAGTAGGGCAGGAATGATTCAGCCACTCTCAAAACATGGCTGCTGTCTCCATCTCTGATAGCTAGCTTGCTTTTGTTTGCCTGGCAAAGGAAACACTGCAGCTGCTGGAGTTATTTCCAGGTGGCACCTCATTGGCATTACCAGCTGGTCAATGATAGTGGAGATGCACCATTAGATACAACCTAACAAAGCATAGCTATACATTCTTATCCCCCGAACTACCAGTGATGCGAATGCAAGCACCAGCCTTTATAATTTACAGGATGAGAAGTACTTGGACCCCTGATCATTGAGGTATGACCAAATGTAATCTTCAAGGACGTCTTCCTAGCATGAAACATTCTGTGGAATTCAGGTGACATTGCTTCATGAATGTACAGAGGAACTCTGGTTTTACATGTATATCACATGTTTATCCCCATTTTCTTTACACAAATCACCCAAAATAAATCCAAAATCATACTTGTCAAATTGGTTGAATTCAACTTATCTGAACTAACCCTTTTTTTAAAATGAAGGCCCAAGATAAATCAGACTAAATTTAAGAAGTTGAATTTGGACAAGTTCAGACTTATTCTTCCTTTTCAGTATTCATCCCTACATGGGCAGGTGGAGGATGGGAGGGAATTTTAATGGGACAAAAGTTATCTGAATCTAATTTATACACACTGGGATAATTGGCATTAAATACAAATTTTATGCTGTGGTGAGAAGTAGAGATAAAAAGCATATGGCAGCATCACAATTATACTGACAGTAGAAAATTATCCCTTTAAATATTGAATAGATTTTGCAATGAAAGGTATTATATAAATATGGAATAGCTTTGGTGCAGAATAAATAAAACTATAAACAAGTCAGCCTTAAAAAATGCAACCTAACCCAAGAGCTCTTGTGAATATAAAGAAAGATTAAACACAGTCTCTAAAAATACATGATATATGCTAGGTTTTATAAAAGAAATCTGTGAGGTTTTGAAAGCATGTGCAAATTAATATTTGCTCCAACAAAGGACATTATTCTGAATAGTATTCTGCTTCATGCTGGAATTCAGTGTTCTGGAAACTGTCCCTTTTAAATTGCAAGAGAAATTTCAGACCTCCAGTGGGACCACATTGTAACCGTTTGCATGTGTTCAGTTGTTTAAAAGTTAATGATTTGAATTTTCTGAGTGTAGGTCTTTCCTGATGTCAGGGGAAGGAACGTCAAAGCTCATAGTGTGGAAAATTGCAGATCTATTATGGACTGACTAATTTCTTGGTCTATGTCAGACAATAAAAAATGGCTGTTTGCAACAGCTGATACGAACAGAAATGTCTGTTTACCAGTATTGTGCCTGTGGTCGCATGTTAGAAGAGGATAGAGGTTAGCGGAGGAATGGGGATGGGGTGGTGATGTTGCTGGTGAAAGACCACTGAATGATGACATGCTCCTTTAAGAATGCAAGACAAGGATTTCTGCTAGAGCAACAATGGTTCCCAGTGCAACTTAGTGGCAATTCACTACTTCTCCCCATCCCCCATCCACTTCAATAATTTAGCTCTGGAAGTGATGTTGGATTTATAATATTGTTTGGAGCAAAACAAATTAGGTGCCGACTCTCTGATCCTACAAAGTCTGGGACAGGTCAGTGTTGGAGGACACCTATAAGGCTGACCCAAGTGTACTTGTCAGGGCCTGTATCTCCTAAAGACCAGATTCGGCTGATTTTTGTTTAATAGTCAATGAGACAAATGTCATTTAGGAGATTGAGTGTAACAGCAATGTTGGCCACAGCCTTTGGCTTCCTGCCTCCACCTTTTTTAAGCCAGTCAACTGGTTTATTATTTTTTAATTCATTCTTGGAATGTGGGTATCGCTGGTAAGGCTTTCGTTTAATGACTATTCTTAGTTGCTCTTGAGATGGTAGTGCTGATCATTCTTCTGATGAAGATACTTTCACAGTGCTACTAGATAGGGAGTTCAAGGATTATTACCCAGCAATGCTGATGTGTGTCCAAATCAGGACGTTATGTGATTTGAAATGTACCTTGGAGATGATGGTGTTTTCATGCACCTGTTGCTGTTATGCTTCTAGATAGTGGTGTTGGTGGATTTGGGAGGCACTGCCGAAGAAACCAATTGGTGAGTTGTTGCAGCACATTCTGTAGATTGCACCTACTGTCCCCATAGTACACCAGTGGATGGAGGGGGTGGATATTTAATTTGATAGATACTGAGTCAGTCATGCTGATTAATTCGTCCTGGATAGTGTGAAGTTTCTTAAGTTGAGCTGCACCAATTCAAGCAAACAAATCTATCACATCTCTGTCTTGTGTCTCTTTTGAGGCTTTAAGGCATCAGGAGGTGAGGCAATTGTCAAAAAATAGCTAGTCTTTGACCTGCTTTAGCAGCCGTGATATTTACATGGTTACTTTGGTTGAGTTGCTGGTTAATGGTGACACTAAAGACATTGGAGTGGGGAATTTGGCAATAGTAATGCCAATGATTGGCAAGAATGTGTAGTTAGTGTGCCTGGTGATTGTAACTCACAAGGTTTAGGTGTGATACTAGAAACATGTTTCTCTGCTAGCAACAAATTGTTCCCTGCAGAAACATGGATCTGCATCCTCTGTTAATACCTCCTGGGTAACATTAATAGTATTTCCTGCTTTAAAAGAGTGGATGTGTTCTTCTCCCTGCTTGTTGTCGTACTCAAATGCTATTAGACAAATTTAAAATTTGAAATGTGTAATTTAGCATTATTAAGTAGTAGTCTTTTAAAAGCTATTGACTCACTGGATAACACAGCACCCCCACATGCTCCTTGCATATCAATTTATGGGTACAGTGGTATAATGGTTATGTTACTGTACTAATAATCCATTGTCTTGGACTAATGATTCAGAGACAAGAGTTCAAATCCCATCGTGGTAATTCAATTAATTAAGTCAGGAATGAAAAGCTAGTATCAGTAAGGATGAACATAAAACTTCCAGATTGTTGGAAGAACCCATTTGGTTCACCAATGTCCTTTAGCAGTTTTCCTTTTGTCAGTATCTGGTGTTGTGAAAATGTCTAATTTCATGATTCATATGTTATAGGAATATAACTGGTTTTGGGGAAATTAAATTCATATAAGGTAATTAAAACTCTGGATTTCAGAAGTTGCCAGATCACTATAGCATTTACACATCAAAGGCCCTTCCATGTGTACTTGCAAGATCAGAGTTAAAAGTGTAAGAGCCATAAAACGGCAGGTGGCTCTGTTTAGCTGGGGACCCAAAGACATTAAGGCTGAGGAGAATTCCCTTGTCTTCATTAGTGATGTGAATTATTCATGTATTCCCCAGATCAAAGAAAGGTTTAAAAGCAATGTGTAAGCAAGGTAAGGTCTTAAGTATCCATATACTTTTCTGATCAAAGGGCAAGTTTGAGAATTGAAGTCAATTAATTGAAATCACTATCTGGACCATTCCATGTGTGTCATGTATGTTGCCATGGAGATAAGTTACAGGGAGGCAGTCTTTTGTTTTGGGTTTATTTGTGTGCTTTCTCACAGAAAGTTAGTTGGATGACAGCAAAATACTGCAGATGCTGGAGATCTGAAATAAAAACAAAAAATGCTGCAAAAATTCAGCAGGTCTGGCAACATCTGTAGAAAGAGAAACAGAGTTAATGTTTTGAGTCCTTAGGACTCTTCTTCAGGGCCCTTAGTTGGAGCTTGGAAAAGGCTTTAAGACAAGCAGAGAGAGAAATCTGCCAAAAGCTGTAGACCACTAAGCAAAACGGCAATGAAGCCCATGCCTGAGCTGGGGTGTCCACAATCATCAGGAAATTAAAAGGAACTAGAAGGTTACTTGGCTGAATGCTGGGGGAAGGGCCCCAAGTAATCTCATATCTCGGAGAATAGCAAGGACACTGAGGCAAATCAAAGTGAATTCCGAAGAGTTATGGCACACTTTGGTTTGATTGTAGAAGAAGTGTAAGAACCTGGAAAGATCCTGGAGAATATAGGGGAACTCCTTGATGGATTTATAAACAGAACGGGAACCTGTTAATGTTTTCAGGTTTAAAGAATAAGGGTTTATGAAATATAGTATTAATTGAATAGAACTTACTTTGTTTAATTGTTGTACAGTAAAAGCTTGTGTTTAAAATGTGAAACATTGTGGCATAGTTCTTTCAGTTAAAAACTGGGAATTTGAATTTCTTTTTAAAAGTTAACAGTCTCCCTCCTGATCAAAACACCAGTATGACTTACCTGTGACTCCAGGCCCACAATGACATGGTAGACTCTGAAAAAATAGTAAGCTATTTAAGTATATTCAAGAAGACAGCTCATCACCACCTTCGCATGAGCAATTATGAATGAGCAATAAATGCTGGCCTTGCCAGTGATGCCCATAGTCTGTGAATGAATATTAAAAAATCGTCCCGTGCAGGGAGCATGTGGAACTTCCTGGAATGATTTTAATTCCCAAATCCTGCAAGGTCACTTTTGCATGCTATTTTGCTGCCACCACTGTGATAAGACCACATAATCATTCCCTCAAAAAAAATCTGCTGTATATGCCATTGTCCTATTAAAACAACATTTATTTGTTTTTGTAGCCATTTTTCAGATTCTTTCAGATTATGAATACTTCATGAGATTCAAAAAGGATGATGGTGAAAAATATAATGAAGACAGTAAACAAAGACGCAGTCAGTAACTATGACTGTCAGAAATGTCCTAGGCACAATCTCGGCAACACTGACACATTCATGTTTTGAGAAACTTCACATATATATATGCACACAGTGTCAAGCATGTATTCCCATTCCATCAGAATGTTTTACCACAAAGCCATTTTTCATTCTAACTGCTTCATCCTGCATTGGGCGTCAGTGCTTGAGCAGTACTAATTCAACAGATGCCACCTATAAACAAGGGAGGAAAAGGTATCTAAGGTAAACTTGCAGCAGTGGCAGAAAGGCAAAGGGTACCCACCCTCCAACCCAGTTGATTGCCCCCTCCGCCTCCCAATGCTCTCCTTGAGACCCCATAAGATTTTACTCCATAAGTGCAAATATCATTCTGCAAGAGCAGGGGCAAGAAGGCAATGCCTTTTGAAACTGGCATTCAGACTTACATCAGAGTAATCGTGCTGAATTACGTTATTCTGATTTATGTAACACCTGACCTGAGTGCCACTGCACTGCCATTATTTTCTGATACATAAATGATACCATTCAAGAACTTAAATCTGACATGGTAATCATAGATTCAATACCTACTTTATTAGCCACTAAAAGGATTACTTTCCTTATGTAATACCATACCATGTCACTGCACTGTGGTATGGTATTAATGATTCATGTATGGAGTTTTCCAGCACAGATTTAATACTTAATAGGTAGAAATGACCATGTCAACATTACTTATACATAAAAATACTATTGGAGAAGAGAAACTTTTGAGAGATTTTCAGTAGGAAAATGTAAAAATAGCAATAGAGAACAATTTTGTATGAGGTGAAGCAGAAGCTTTGCTGAAAAATTAGTGTTTCATAAAATGTATGATAACCTAGTTTTGCATTCCAATGGAAGTTTCTGATGGAGCTGTCTTCCCTAAGTGAAACCTATCACAATTTATTGTGAAATATAAATTTTGTAAATGTTAGCTTGTATAATATATCACTTCTTAATTTCTTCTGTGTCAAAACAGCAATCATATTCATATTTTGTCATTAGAAACAATCCTGCTTTGTCTTTGAAAGCATCCAGCTTTTGTTCAGTCAAACGTCATCTATTAAAATTACTGGGGAAAGTAACTTGAACTTTGACGTTGGAAATATCGAAGAAAGATGTTTTGCTAATTCAAACACTTTTAAACCTTATTTTGCACTCCTAGATACTTCCTTTCAACAACAATTTATTTGTTATCTTTAATATAGTAAAATGTCTCAAATTGCTTTGAAAGTGAGCTGGAGAGACAAAAAGTTATAAGGAGGAAATTCCAGAGCAAAGCAGCTGAAGGCACGGCCACCAATGGTGAAGGGATTAAAATAGGGATGTGCTAGAGACTCAAATTTGTGGAGTGCAAGGGGCTCAGTAAGCTGTAAGGCTGAAGGAGATTACAGGCTCTACAGGCAAGGGATCAGCTCTCTTGACATGTCCGAGCACCAGTGCCTAAGGAGGGCCAGGCTCTCAGGGCAGGTCGCTGCTGACACCTGCAGCCTCCTGGGACAAAAACTTCTTTCCAGTGGAGCAGGTGGGCCCCATTGCTAATGGTCGATACCCATCAACCACCCTACCTCCTCTCCACCCCACCCTGCCTCTACATCTCCAAAATGCTTTCTTCTGCCAGGAGAGAAAGCAGAGAGGTGTGAGTGTTCAAAATGACTTGTGTGGTTAGGAGAGAAGAACAACATTTGTGGAGGGTGACTCTGAGATAAGAGTGCGGGAGTGAAATAGGGTGAGGGTGAGTGTCAGTATTGTCTGTTCAGGTAGGGATGTGAGTCATGTGCAGAGAGAGGGATAAATGCAGTTGCAAGGTGTGTTGACCTGAATCGTGTTGTGTAGGAGAATGCTAGGAAAGTTAGCGTGTAGGGCTTGGCACCTGAAAGTGTTATGCCACTCACCTGTCCTGCCCTTCTGTGGTCCTGGTTCCTCTTGGGCCACTTTCTCTAGGTTGGAGAGACCTGCTACTGAATTCCATTCATGCCTGCTTGTTTGGAGAGGTTGTCCTCTTCCTTACATCCATTTGGGAGAGCTCACCTCACTGCAGCCCTTCAGCTTCCTAGTGTCATGTCAGTGTCCAGTGGCGTACCAAAGGGATCTGTGCTGAGTTCCCTATTATTTGTCATTTATATAAATGACATAGATAACTATGTGGGGGTTAGGATTAGTAAGTTTGCGGATGACACAAATATTGGCCGGGTAGTAAAAGTAGGGAAAATCCCAAGATATTCTATAAGTATATCAATGGGAAGAGGATAATCAGGGAAAGAATAGGACCCATTAGGGACCAAGGGGGCAATCTATGGGTGGAGTCAGAGGACATCGGTAGAGTGTTGAATGAATACTTCACATCCGTCTTCACCCAAGAGAATGAGGATGAAGGTATCAAACTTGGGGAGAGAGACAACGAGGTTCTTGAGCAAATTGATATAGGGAGTGACAAGGTATTGGAGGTGTTGGCAGGCTTAAAAGTGGACAAATCTCCATGTTCGGATGATTTGTGTCCCAGACTGCTGAGGGAGCCAAGGGAGGAGATCACAGGGGCTCTGACCCAAATTTTTAACTCCTCTCCGGCCACGGGGGAGGTGCCAGAGGACTGGAGAACAACTAATGTGCTGCCGCTATTTAAGAAGGGTTGTAGGGATAAGCCAGGGAACAACAGACCAGTGAGTCTCATGTCAGTGGTAGGGAAACTATTGGAGAAAATTCTGAAGGGGAGAATCTATCTCCACATGGAGAGGCAACGTTTGATCAGGGATAGTCAGCATGGCTTTGTCAGAGGGAGGTCATGCCTAACAAATTTGATTGAATTTTTTTGAGGAGGTGACCAGGTGTGTAGATGAGAGTAATGCAGTTGATGCAGTTTATATGGATTTCAGCAAAGCCTTTGACAAGGTCCCACATGGGAGACTTATAAAGAAGGCAAATGAACATGGAATACAGGGTAATTTGATAAGGTGGATTCAAAATTGGCTTAGTTGTAGGAGACAAAGGGTGATGACAGAAGGTTGCTTTAGTGACTGGAAGCCAGTGTCCAGTGGCGTACCACAGGGATCTGTGCTGGGTCCCCTATTATTCGTCATTTATATAAATGACATAGATGACTATGTGGGGGGTAGAATTAGTAAGTTTGCGGATGACACAAAGATTGGCCGGGTGGTTAACAGTGAGGTTGAGTGTCTTGGACTACAGGAAGATATAGACAGGATGGTCAAATGGGCAGATAAGTGGCAGATGGAATTTAACCCTGAAAAATGTAAGGTGATACACTTTGGAAGGAGTAATTTTACAAGGAAGTATTCAATGAAAGGCATGATGCTAAGAAGTTCTGAGGGACAAAGGGACCTTGGCATGTGTGTCCATAGATCTCAGAAGGCAGAGGGGCATGTTAGTAGGGTGGTGAAAAAAGCATATGGGTCACTTGCCTTTATCAATCGAGGCATAGATTACAAAAGTAGGGAGGTCATGTTGGAGTTGTATAGAACCTTGGTGAGGCCACAGCTGGAGTACTGTGTGCAGTTCTGGTCGCCTCATTATAGGAAGGATGTGATTGCACTGGAGGGGTTGCAGAGGAGATTCACCAGGATGTTGCCTGGGATGAAACATTTAAGTTATGAAGAGAGGTTGGAAAGACATGGCTTGTTTTCGTTGGAGCAGAGAAGAATGAGGGGCGACCTGATCAAGGTGTACAAGATTATGAGGGGCATGGACAGGGTGGATAGGGAGCAACTGTTCCCCTTAGTTGAAGGGTCAGTCACGAGGGGACACAAGTTCAAGGTGAGGGGCAGGAGGTTTCGGGGGGATGTGAGGAAAAACTGTTTTACCCAGAGGGTGGTGACGGTCTGAAATGCGCTGCCTGGGAGGGTGGTGGAGGCGGGTTGCCTTGCATTCTTTAAAAAGTACCTGGATGAGCACTTGGCACATCATAACATTCAAGGCTATGGGCCAAGTGCTGGTAAATGGGATGAGGTGTTTCTCACGTGTTGGTGCAGACTCGATGGGCCGAAGGGCCTCTTCTGCACTGTGTGATTCTGTGATTCTGATTCTGAGCTCCCTCAGCAGGATCTCCAGGTAAGAGAACAGACTTCCCAGGTCTCTTCTCCATCCCACTAATTGTTGCAGCCTCAAAAATCCAAATGCTGGTGAACATTTGTAACACATGACATGGCCCCTTTAATTAGAAATTATAGAAATTATTCATTTGACAGAATGGACGCTTCATTACTACTACCTCCTCTTGCCTTCCCTAACTTAACAGGCAATCCAGAGGTGGGATTTGGCGTACTAACGCCTTGGCTAATTTAAAGAGCCTTGGCAACTTGTGTAAATCAGGGAATTTGTTCTCGATCTGCAAATGGTCCCATCATTCCAGCAGGAGATTGAGCCACAAGGTTAAATTGAACATAGCTTTGAAAGTGCACATCATTCAGTGACATATTTTGACTGTATTGTTTCATTTGTATAATGCTACCAGCTAATTTATTTAAAATTAACTTTGCATTTGTAGATTGTGTCACGAGAAAGTAAGGCTTGCACATATATAGCACTTTTCACAGCCACCTAATGTCTCAAAGCATTTTACAGCCAATGAAGTATTTTTTGAAGTGTAATCACTGTTTAATGTAAGAAATGCAGTAGCTAAATTACTCCCAGCAAATTCCCACAAACAGAAATGTTACAATGACAAGATAATCTGCTTTCTGTGATGTTGATTGAGGGATAAATTTCAGCCAAGACACCAGGACACCGCCACTTTGTCATGGGTCTTTCACATCCACCGTGCTGGCAGGTGGGTGTCTGTTTAACATGACCTCATTTTAATAGTTGAAAATTAATGTGATCCCAAAAAAACCAGCAAAATCAATACAGAATAAAGCAGCATAGTAACTTTCAGCGTATAGGGCAGGGTCTTTAGGTCGGCGTGCGGGGGGCGGGGCTCACTCGCCGACGTGTAAAATGATGCAGGAGGACGTCGGGCGGAACTCCTAACGTCACCCGCGTCATCTCCATTTTCAGGTTGGCGGGGGGGCACAACCAAGTCAGCTGTGCGCCCGCCGACCTGTCAACGGCCAATTGAGGCCATTTAAAAATTAATTAATGGACCTGCCCGTCCAACTTTAAGGTTGGCGGACAGGCCAGGAGCCCTGACGGGCTTCAGAAAAAGTATTAAACCTCATCCACAGGCGGGATGAGGTTTCATGAGGGTTTTTAAAAACTCAATAAACGTTTGAGTAAAAGTGATGGACATGTCTCAACTCACGTGACAGTGTCACACGAGGGGACATGTCAGGGAAATTTTGTTTTTGTACCTTTAACATTTTTAAATTTGGAGCCGATCTCCCTGAGGCAGCACTTAGCACTCTCGGATGAGGGAATCCCCCCACTCCGCCCGCACAGGGAGTGCATAGCGCTTCCTGGCGGACGTCACACTGGGCGGGCCTTAATTGGCCCGCCCACTTAAAACGGCAGCGCACCCCCCCGATCAGGGGCGCCGATTGGAGGTGTGCCTGCCCCCACCCACTCCTGCACCTCCCCCTCAATGGGGGGAAAATTCTTCCCATAATTATAAGTTCACATGTTATAGATCAACATAAAATAATACACCATACAAACATGAAAATCTCTGTTTTTAAAATACTTTGTAAAAATATTATTTTATGCACTTATGTAGCATTCAGCCAAGCTCTCCATATTCCCTGGTGACAGAACACTCAGTGAAGCCACTGTTCCTTCCACCCCTACACACAGATTGTAATCACCTCTCTTCCCCACCACAAACACACACACAAACCCACACATATCTTCTGAATCCCTCTCTCTTCCCACAGACAAACACACCAGTCCCCCTTCCCAACTCCCCTCCCGTCCACTCATTCATTCAGCACCCGCTCTCTCCTACCCCCTTTTTGGTCTAGTTGTTGGTGTCTGTGAAGCAGAGTCGCTATCCTAGAGTAAGGCACCTGCAAAACAGTGAGACAGGAATAGAGCCATAGCAAAGTTTGAAGCTGCCACACACTTTCCCAGATCAGCTGCATGAACTGCCGGTTTTTTCTGGGCTCCAGACACAGCGGGATGAATTTTACTGCGGATGGGTGGGGGCGGCATTTCCTTGCCCCCCCACCTCGCCAGCTTTAAAATGGACTGCCCTACAGCAGGGGGTGGCATTAACAAGGTGAGAGTGGGACTTTCACTCCTCAGGAACAGGAAGTCCCACCCTCAAGAGCTGCCAATCGACCAATCCAATTGGCTGGCAGTTGAGTAATCCCAGCAGTGCCAGAACATAGTAATGGCCGCTGCTGGGGCAACAGGAGTCCAACAAGAAGGGAGGTGGATTCCAGACTTCAAGATAAGCTAAGGATTTTAGCTGGGGAGGGTTCAGGCCCCCTCAGGGGAGTGAGGGAGGTGATGGAGTTGTGTTTTAGAGGCTGGGATTGGGGGCAAGGTACAAAGGAAGGCGGTACCATCTTGGGTGGGGGCGGGGGGGTGGATTGCCACTGATTGGCGTGGGCTACCCCCCAGAGGAGCTATCCCCTTCCTTCCTGCCATTTAGCCCAAACTATAAGGAGCTGGCAACCTTCCTTCCACATTCCCCCACCCAACATATAAAGGTGGCTGAGGTGAGTGAGGTCCTTAAGTGGCCTTTAATTAGCAATTTACTGACCTCAATAGGCCTAAGGGTGGGCTTTCTTTTCCATTCCTGTTGTGTCCCGCCTCATTAACAAAGCATTCACGGCATATACTCCGGATCACTGGCAGCGGCCTTGGATTTGCTCACTATGCCATGACCTCAGCGCTTCCTCGCTCTGGACACCATATTTAAAGTGCACGAGAGCACAGCTACTTCATGTCTACAGACCAGGACTGATCCAGGTGACAGATAGCCCCGACAGATGGTGCCTGCTGGACGCGGTGGAAGGCCGCCACACTGTCACCTTCCCCTGCTCTGGCCGCAGAAGGTTCAATGGAGTCACCAATCCGACCTGGGAGGCAGTGGCAGTGGTGATCCATGCCACCAGAGCACAGAGGAGGTCAGCCGTCCAGTGCAGGAAGAGGATGAATGATCTCATCTGTTCCGCTGGGGTAAGTCAACCACCTAACTGCTCTCAACTCATAACTCACAAACCCACCACACATCCAAAGGGATCTCACACCTCAAGAGACAACACCACTAACTCTCACACACACTCTCACATCTCCATCAGTTGTGAAGAGGACATAGGAAGTCTACAAAGGGACAAAGATAGGTTAAGCGAGTGGGCAAATATTTGGCAGATGGAACGCTATGTGGGAAAATGTGAATTTGTCCACTTTGGCAGGAAGAATAAAAAAGCAGCATATTATTTAAATGGAGAGAGATTGCAGAACTTTGAGGTACAGAGGGACCTGAGTATGATGGTACATGAATCACAAAATGTTAGTATGCAGGTACATTCCAACAGGTCCTGATTTGGAAGGTGAATGAAATGTTGTTGTTTATTGCAAGGGGAATGGAATAAAAAAGGGATGTTGTGCTACAGTTGTACAGAGTGTTGGTGAGACCACACCTGGAGTACCGTGTGCAGTTTTGGTCTCCTTAATTAAGAAAGGATGCAAATGCATTAGAAGCAGTTCACGGAAGGTTTATTTGACTGATCCCTAGGATGGGGTAGGGCGGGGGTTGTTATCTTAGGTTGGACAGGCTGGGCTCGTATGCCTTGGAGTTGAGAAGAATGAAAGGTGACCTTATTCAAACATATAAGATCCTGAGGGGACTTGACAGTGTGGATGCTGAAATGATGTTTCCCTTTATGGGCGAGACTAGAAGCAGGGGACACAGTGTAAAATAAGCGGTTCCCCATTTAAGACGGAGATGAGAAGAAATTTTTTCTCCCAGAGGGCCGTGAGTCTTTGGAACTCTCTTCCCCAGAGAGCAGTGGAGGCAGGGTCATTGAATATTTTTAAGGCATTGTTAGACACGCTCATGACTAACAAAAAAGTCAAAAATTATCATTGGTAGGCAGAATGTGGAGTTGAGGCCACAATCAGATCAGCCATGTTTGTTACAACCGGGTAAAGAGGAGTGAACTGGTTCCCCTTTATTCAGTCCCCTCAGTTGGTCGCAACTATTTTTTTTTTGTCTTTTCCAATTCAAATGTATTTACTATTTAATAATGAGCCAATCAAATCAGGTTTTCTTGAGTCAAAGGAAGAGTAAGTTTATTAGTTATTAAACCAGAGAAAATAAAACCATAACCACACACACAGACACACACACACACAAATCAGAAGTAAGAAAGTTAGAGTCCAATAAAAAGTGAAAGGAATATATGATCAAGTCTTTGATTGTCTTTGAGGTGTACTTTGTTGAATGTTGTGGCGCTTTGAAGTAAGTTGGTTTCCTGAAGGATTGTGGAGTTGACTTGGTTCATGTCTGCACTTTGTTGAAGACACTCTTTTAGCTTCACAGGGAGGGAGAGAGAGTGATATCTTTACTGTCCTCTTCCAGCAGTGTTTTTTGATGACTGTGATGTTTCTTTCACCTCCTCCCTCTGATTCTGCTTGGCAGAACCAGTTTTTAAAACACGTCTGTATATTAGAAACATAGAAAAGAGGAGCAGGAGTAGGCCATTCGGCCCTTCGAGCCTGCTCCGCCAAACACTATGATCATGGCTGATCATCCAATTCAATAGCCTGCTCCCGCTTTCTCCCCATATCCTTTGATCCCTTTCACCCCAAGAGCTACATCTAACTCCTTCTTGAAAACATTCAATGTTTTGGCCTCAACTACTTTCTACAGTAGCAAATTCCACAGGCTCACCACTGTCTGGGTGAAGAAATTTCTCCTCATCTCAGTCCTAAATGGTCTACCCCGTATCCTCAGACTGTGTCCCCTGGTTCTGGACTCCCACCATCGGGAACATCATTCCTGCATCCACCTTGTCTATTCCTGTTAGAATTTTATAGGTTTCTATAAGATCCCCCCTCATTCTTCTGAACTCCAGTGAATATAATCCTAAGGGACTCAATCTCTCCTCATATGTCAGTCCCGCCATCCCAGGATTCAGTCTGGTAAACCTTCGCTGCACTCCCTCTATAGCAAGAACATCCTTCCTCAGACAAGGAGACCAAAATTGCACACAATATTCCAGGCATGGTCTCACCAAGGCCCTGTACAATTGCAGCAAGAAAGTAGTGCCAGAAAGGAATTTGATTAGCATGTCCTGCAATCATTGTTACTGACCAAGTAATCCTATTTTTTGATCTTCTCATCTCTGAAATTGTTGATACATTTCGAGATAGAAATGATCAGGAAATGGTGTCATTTTGTCCTCCAAAGGAGGTTTTGAATGCCCGATGGGTATCTGGCTGGTCAGCAGTTCCCATTGTCTTAATAGAACTACAGCTGGTCAAAGTCCAGCACTTTGCAGTTTTAATGCCTTCCTTTCAAGAGAGTCCCTGTTTGAAATGGATCTTGACAGCCTCCCCCTGCCCCCACCCCCCGCCCCCTCCAGTTTGAAATTCGTTGCAACAGGCCTGCAGTGCAGTTCATATAGAAACTTTCCAGAAAAGCGGTCAATTTACAGTATCAGACATCAGGTAACTCGTGGCCATTTTTGATCAGTGCCTTTTCTTGTATTTTTTTAAAAAACAGATCTTCATTAAACAGTTCAATATGTTTGTGGTTAGCTGGTGAAATTGTAGGTAGATCTTGCTCAGTCACAGCTTCCCCTCAGTGTGACACATGATCTTATTGGATGGCGGAGCAGACTTGAGGGGCTGAATGGCCTACTCCTGCACCTAATTTGTATGTTTGTATGTTTGTGCACATGTCCCTGAATCACATGATTTTGGGTTCAAATCCCAATCTAGGGGCGGAATTTTCCGACCTCATTGACCATCAGGCATCATGGTGGATAGGGGTGGTAAAATTCAGCCTGAGAGGCAGAAATTGGTTTCAGACTGGCGTGAAAGCACAGCAGGATCATCCAATGGTGTCTGCCATAGTGGAACGTGAATCCTTTTGGAGGCCACTGTGAATCCGATTTGCATCCCAGTGGGAAAACGCGCTGGCCCAGAACACGTCTGGGCAAGCGTCATATGCAGAAGTTGCGAGTTACCATTAGGAGCAGAAGATGCTGGAGCCTAATAGCTACTGGACGTGCATCACATGCTGGATGGATTCTTACGGACATGGCTCTGCTGTGAAGCACGTCACAGAAGGTGGAAGGTCTCCGTTGATGCTTTGAATCTGCTGCAGAACATCATGGCCTTTGCCATGGGCTGCTACGGATGATTGGCGAGTTGGAGTGGGGAGAGGGTGGTCTAGCTGTGACTGGGAGAGGAAGGTGTTACGGGGTGGGGTGGGCAGAGGGTGGTGGGAGAGGGAGGTCTAGGTTTGACTTGGAGAGGATGGGGTACAAGGGTGGGGTGAGGTTGGGGGAGAAACGTAGGTATCAAAGAGGGTAAGGTTGGGAGGAGGAAGGAGGGAGTACGGGGGAAGGAGGGTATAATGGGGGAGAATGCAGAAAGTGGGGAAGTAGGTGTAAGGGGGAGGAAATTGTAAGGATGGGAGTTCGGAGGGGAGAAGGAGTTCAGACAGGAAACAGAGTTCGGAGGGGGGAGGATTTCAGAGGGGGATGGTGTTAAGAGGAGAGAAGGTATCCAGAGGGGAAGGAGGGAGTTCAGAGGGGGCAGTGTCTGAGGCAAGGAAGGAGTAAGGGTTGAGGAAGGTGTCTGGGTGGAGGAAGAAGTAAGGGTGGAGGAACAAATAAGGGTGGGGTGGGACATCCAGGTGAATGTGCAAAGGGGGGGTATGTGGAGTCAATGACTGTCCCCTGGGAAGCGAACTGAGGGTGGGCATGGTAGGAGGAGATGATGATTATGAGAGCAGGCAGAGGAAGCCGGAAGGGTGGGAGGGTGAGGGTGCATAGTTGCAGTGCAAGGGATGGCGAGATTAGTTGTGGGAGACTCGGAGGCAAACACGGACCCTGGGGATGGGAAGGAGGAGGCCATGGAGGTCAATGTGGATGGGAGACTGGGATTCTCAGGAAGGTAGGGATCGTGCATGTTCACCCGGACGTCCTGGAAAAGCAAGGGTTCAGGTTGGTAGGTCACAGTGGGGAAGTGGAAGGTGGTGCCAGCGGGGTCGACAGTGATGAGGGAAAGGACAGGGGAGCTGATCGAAAACTTAATTGCTACCATTGTTGTTGAAATCGAAAGTGAGCGGAGCCTCATGTTGGACGGGCACAGGTGCTGCATGGGAGTGTGATCAGTGGGTGGGCGGAGATGCAGGTCAGCTCAGATGGACAACTGAAAGAGAACCCCAGCAGGCAGCATTGAAAATGTTCCGGACAGTGAGATGAGTGTGATGGAGAAAGTTTCCGCTTGCACGAGGTTCTGAAAGGCCCTGCCACATACACACTTCTCCCTCCAGAACCACTCATGGTCTGGCTGTGTACAGCTGAACTGCTCATGGTGGCGGGTGGTGGGAGGAAGGGGGGATGCAGTGGGAGGACTCAAAGCCTGTCAATGAAGCTGAAGGACAACATTGCATATTATTCAATGAAAGTGAATGTATTTTCAGATTATAACGTGACAAAATGTGTTCACCTGTGCAACCGCTTACGATCAGAAATTCTTAGCTTTTCTAGGCTTACCACTTCTTATAGGTGCTGCCCTGACATCCACAATAGGGGTGGAGACAGACTGTGTAATGATTGGTCCTGTTGCCTCTGATGACTTTGGCACATATCCTCTGGAGAGCCGAGGCCCTCAAAACCCTCAAGTTTCCTGCTTTCTGTCTCCCTCCTTTCTTGAATAGAGGTCACATTCACTATTTTTCAATCTGATAAGATCTTCCTTGAATCTAGAAAATTTTGCAAAATTAAAAGCAATTCATCTGCACAGCAGCCATTTATTTTAAAACCCTAGGATGAAGTCCATCAGGACCTGGGGATTTGTCAGCTTTTAGATCTAATAATTTTCTTCATACCCTTTCCCTGTTGATTGCAATTGTTTTAGGTTCCTCCCCACCCCACTTCATCTTCTGAGTCATAATTATTCATGGAATGTTACTTCTCTACATTGAACACAGGTGCAAAATATCTGTTCAATTCATCTACAATTTCCTTATTTTCCATTATCAATTCCCCATTATCAGTCTCTAGAGGACCAACACTCATTTTACTTACTCTTTTCCTTTTTAAATGCCTGTTGAAACTTCTATGTTTCTAGCTAGCTTTCTCTTGTACTCTAATTTCTCCTTCCTTATTAATCTTTTAGTCATTCTTGTTGTTCTTTACATTCTGTCCAATCTTCTGACCTGCCACTCACCTTTGTGGAATTATATGCTTTTTCTTTCAATTTGATATTATCTTTAACTTCCTTAGTTAGTCACGGATAGTTTGTCCTCCCCTTGTCATTCTTTCTCACTGAAATATATCTTTTCTAAGTATCCTGATATATATCCTTAAATGTCTGCCACTGCTTCTTTACTGACCTGTCTCTTAACCTATTTTGCCAGTTCACTTTAGTCAGCTCTGCTTTTATGCCCTCATAATTGCCCTTATTTAAGTTTAAAACACTAGTCTTAGATCCACCCCTCTCTCTCAAACTGAAAGTGAAATTCAATCATATTATGATCGCTACTACCTGAGGGGGGAGATCCTTCATTATGAGGTTATTAATTAATCCCGTTTCATTGCACATTACCAGATCTAGAAAAGCCTGCTCTCTGGTTGACTGTAGCAAATGCTGCTCTAAGAAATTGTCCCGAAAACACTATGAACTCATCTTCCAGTGTGCTATACTGAGCCATGGCTGACATTAATGGTAGTAATTTGAAAACATGTAGGTGATGGAGGAAGGTCGTAAAGCCCTAAGCTCATCCTGTCTGTGCGCAGAAAGGAGAAATGAAATTTCATGGGGCAATTACTGCAACAAACATTTTTAATTAAGAGGTTATCAGGTAATTCAGGAGCAGTGATTATCTGGCAACCCAACAGTTCTGACCCCAGGCATTAGAAAATGCACACAAAATGCAAAATAGTCTCCAAATAGATAAGTTATTGTACACAATTAGTTTCAAAGTAATTGTAATAATATGTATTTGCCGACACGTCTGGTAGGTTGGTGTAATACTAATGTTGTGTGATTGTATTCATGTCAGTACACAGCCTATTGTTAACATATGTAATTGTTTTACTAAAACCATATTGGGCTTTTCTAGTAGCATTCAAGAGCAGGAGCAAGCTGTAAAGACAATTTTATGTTTTTTTTTCCCTGAATTACTTATGTATTTATTCTGCTGTGCATTTAGAGATATTTTTTGAAGTTTTCACAAATGACAGTATACAACAGGTGCCATAGAAACTAAATCAGAAAATTGAGGATCCACTGCATGTGATTTCTACACGCTAGCTTGTTATGTGTGAAGACTCAGAAAAGCTAATGTTTTAATTTTTTTGAGTGTGTATTGGATGAGTGAGAAATGTCATGGCAGCTGTATGACCAATTTACTTTGGTGTAATATGATTGAGAGCAATCAAATGTGACATTATCAAGATAATTTTAAGGTTGAATCAGTCCTTGGTGATGTGGTCTCCAGGAACTTATTGTTTCCTGACACTGATTTAATTGGTTTCAAAAATAGGCTGAAGGGACAGTGGTTCTTGTGATCTGATTGGTTGAAGGGCAGAAACTTTTCTTTTCTATATTCACACACTCACAAGCGTTTTAGAAAAAATCAGAGGATGAGTCAGTCCACTTTCCTCTTTGTGCTTTCTGATCAAATATTAGCAGACACCTGGAATCAGGGCATTAAACAATATATTTTGCTTGCAATATGTTTTATTTTCTTGCACCATCTGTGCCTTTCATCAACTCTATTTCCTAATCACAGAAAACATTCCACGTTCCCCAAGTCGACAAGTACATTGATATGCTATACTCTAAGAGAGAATAAGAAAGGTTTTTTTTACAGGACTTTAGACCTGAACAGTATGAACTGGTCAATTTTAAAGTATGCTAGAGGAACATAGTACTGAACATAAAATAATGCAACTACAAGTATTGAATTAAAATAGTGATGAAAGGTCCTGATACTATAGCACAGTTTGAGTAATTAAATGGTAAAGTCAATTTTCTTACAATGCTAAAAAAAAACAGCAGCCTTAAGTTTGTAATTTATATGTAGGCTAAAATAAAGAACAAAATATGTTAAGCCACAAAATATTGATAATTGAGGTCGAAGCGATTTGGATGAAGCAATCCCAGTATTGGCCCTTCCATACAGTTTACTGATGCACTTTTTAAAGACATTCTTCTCCTGATTTTTAATTCAGGAGCATATGACATTGGAGTCAATGGTTGCTTGAAAGCAGCTTTGTGCATGGATTGTCACTGTCAGAGGAACGCCTCTGATTCGCACTGTGCTCTGAATGGATCCTATTTATCATGAGGTGATTTACACTTGAAGTGGGATGAAAATGGCAAGTACCGTAATTAGAATGAGGAAAATTTATCTCTCAGCAAGCATGTTCCTCCCTGCAAGCAACTGCTAGACTGAGCAAAGGGCAGATGTAAGTACTCATCTCTTCCAAGCTGATATTTTCAGCACCTGGCTCTCATGAAATACATTAGTTACTATGGAAAAAAAAGGAGTTGAATATATACAGTGGCCTGAAAAATTCAGACACCAATAAAAGAGTCTATAAAGATTTTTGGCAGCATATGTGGAAAGTAAGTCAGTGCACTGTAATTAAAAAAAAATGGCCAATTTCTAGACTCCTAAGATCAACATTGGAAATATTGGCTTTTGAACGACATGTTTGCCCACCTCATCCTTACTTGATTCTTAAACATTTCAACACTTACAGTCCTCCAGAAGAAAAGAACATGAACTGCCACTTACACAACAAATTACATTCACTTGAAAAGATGGATTCCCAAACTTTAACCATCAGAAGGGGTAATCTTTTCTCTTTATAAGACATTGATTTATAACTACAAGTAAACATAGTCTTCTGAGGTCTGATTGTTAATGTGTTTTCTTTCCACTGATCACTGTTACACTTCGTCTTTGATCAAACCTTATGTCAACCCTTCAAATTCAATAGGTCATGACATAAAGATGTATTATTTTCAGGTATCAGTTGTTTAATGCGATTCTTGTTGAAATAACTGTTGCTGGGCACCTTCAATGGCTGGGCGTATTAAAACAGTGAGTAACTGATGCTTGAAGAATAAGGAAGGTACCTTGTTTATTTCTTTGTTTGTATTGGGTTAGATGATCTCGACGTACCAGCATACCAGTACCAGTGTGACAATAGGTGTCAGCAACCCAGGTTAGAGTGGAGAAAATTACTTAGGGTTCCCACCGACGTACTCCAGGTGGAAATATGCATGGGTTGACAACTGTGTTTTTATTCATTCATGGGTTGTGGGTGTCGCTGGCTAGGCCAGCATTTATTGCCCATCCCTAATTGCCCTTGAGGAGGTGGTGGTGTGCTGCCTTATTGAACTGCTGCAGTCCATGTAGTGTAGGTACACCCACAGAGAATTGGTGAGAGCAAGATCAAGCTTGTTTGACTAGCTCAATATTCATCATAGTGTAAGTCTTTCTTTTCAATTACCAAATAACTTGGATAAGATATACAAACACACATAATTAAATTGGTGCTGACCATTTCACCAGACAAGTGTAAAGTTCTGCACACACAAAGAAAAAATAAATGGTAGGTGCTCCAGGATTAATGATGAAATAGCCAAGATTGGAGTTGAACGAGACTAAGGGAGTCTTAGTAAAGTCTGTGTTTAAAGTGTTCAACCAATGTAGAGTAGCAATGAACTAAGCCGATTAAATGTTGAACCACGTAGCTAAAACAATAATTTGCAAGTCGGAGGAGATCATTGTATATTGCTCTGGTCAGGCCATGGCTGGAACACTGAATCTAGCTTTTGTTCCTAAGACATCAGGAAAGAATTTAACATAGGAGTCAGCAGGCTGGTCCCCAGTATCAGATATCTGAGCTCTGAGCTTTGACACTTAGGCAGGACAGGAGAAATTTAAACATCTATTCATGGGGAAATGATTGAAATTGTCCTTTCAAAAGAGAAACATATCCAAAGTGAGAGTCTGAAAAATATCATTTCCCCCTTCTCCCCACCCCATTTCAGTTATGGTAATCTCCAGCAAGAAGACAAATAATTTTATTTGTTCTCAGGTTGATAGTGTTGTGAGCAAAACCACATATATTGTCCATTCTAGTTGCATAGAGAAGGTGATGGAACTTCCTCTGCTTCAATCCCTGTTCTGATATTCCTCCCACAATCGAAGAATTTCAGGATATTGAACCAGTGCTGGTGCAGAAATGGATGTGTTTAAGTCCTGTTGGTGTATAATGTGAAGCATAACTTGGAGTTGATCATGTTCCCACGACATTGCTGTTTATTGCCCTCATCATTTTCCTTGTCCGTGATGTAGGCAGCAACAGAGGGAGACACTGTCAAAGTACCATTGGTGAGGTGCTGCAGCCTGCAATAGTACACACTACAGCCATAGTGCAATGATGATGGAGTGAATGGATATTGAGTCCATTAGCGGAGCTGCAAGCAGGCAAATTGTTCTGTTTTTGATGATGCCAATCATGTGAATTCTGTTATGGTTGCACTCATTCATGTCACTGATAAGTATTCTGTCATATTGCTTAGAAGCCTTGCAGATAATGGAGGGGCTTGGCCAAAAAAGCAAAGAATTTGTCACTCCATATCTAATCTCTTCCCTGCTCTTGTGGTCACAGCATTGATGTTGTTAGCATAGTTCAGCATCTGGTCAATCGTGATCTCCTGAATGCTGATGGTGGGGTCCTGAAGATATTGGGTACCATTGAAGGTGAAGGATATGCAGTTGGGCTTCCTTTTGGGATGGTCCTACCAACCATTTACAAGACATGAATGTTGTGGACCTCTTCTCAGCACAGGTTGTACAACTCCCCATGTGGCTTGGCATGGGCTGTTTCATTATTGGAAGAGCTGTGAATGGAGCTAAACTTGAAGAATCATCAGCAACTGCATCCTGATCTTATATCATGTGGCAGCTGTCTTGTGACAATTCCACAATGCTCTGCTCAAATCATGTCCAGCTGGCACATGGTTAGAATCTCTCAGTTTTAGAATAACTTGACATGCCCAGTAAACATTAAAATTACTAAGTACAATTCAAAATCACCATTTTCTATTTTTGCAAAGTTTTGTCCCCTTTGTGATGTTGTATATTATTGTTCTATGTAGGACCATGCAGTGCACAAATGGTCGCTGTGTTTGCCTGCAATGCAACAGTGGCTGCACTTCAGAGTCATTCATCATATGTGAAGCACTTTGCAACATTTGTAAAAGATCTGATAAGGTGCTTTATAAATGTAAGCTTGTCTGCTCATTCATTTCTAGTAGTTGTTGGAGGCTCAATCTGTATGTTACCATTAACATTTAACTGGTCAATAAAATATCAAATATAAAATATAACTGAATATTGGAGGGATGAAGGGGAGGTCATAATGATCAGAAATATAAATAACAGCTGGAAAACATTTAACTTATCCTTCCCTTGAGACCTAACCACAATCACAGTATCCAATTGCACCTTCAAAGTTTCATGTTTCACTAGACAGTCTCCCCAAGCAGCAGGCTTCCCCACCAATGCTGGCAATTCACCATTGAAGGCAGTGGCTGAATTAGGCTTCTGACAGGCGGTTCATCTGCCACCTTTCCCACTGCTAGTAAAATGGCATGGCATTAAGGATGTTGGGCGTGCTACCTGACTCCTTCCAGCGCAATTTTGCCAGTCTTCTCACCTCCCAATATGTCTCCAAAGGGCTGATAAAATTCAGCCCAACATTTTCACTTCTAATTTCTCTTCTACTTAGCATATTACATGTTGTTATTTCTCTCCTTTCAAGGCCAAAAAACTCAAGATAATCCAATTATTCCTCGTAACCAAGTTACTTCATACTACAGAATGGCCTTGTTGCCCTCTTATACCTTGGATGTTTCACTCATGCTTTTGTGACCAAAACTGAATGCCATGATTAAGGTGTAGCCTCTACAGTTTCCACACGGTGACCTCTATTGATGTACTCTATTGATATGACATTATTCCTTCTGTTTGCTAATTTGACACCATATAATGACCACTGGTTGGTCCAACACTATCCATTAAGCATGTCTCCCATTTTAACCCTTTAGGGAGGTTAAATACAGACACAGAGACCTGGATTTTCATCTTCGAGGCAGATAGCAGAAGTCAGGAAATTCCAGGCTTGGCCCACCTGCCATGGAAGAAAGTGATCGCAAAAGTGGGATTTTCATTGCTGCAGGGTGGATGCAGGCTTGTGTTAGGCCAACTGACCTGGAAAAAAGTTTGGAGGCAGTCACAGGGACTGCCATTGTAGAGGCAGGCTGTTCAAAAGGTCTGCCTTGGTACTATGGGACTTTGTCCCAGTTAAAATAAAAACACAAAGGCCCTCCAGTCCTCACCCCTCACACCGCCTCATCCTACAAACACTCCCTGTGCCCCATGCCAACTTTTGCCCTCCACCCACCGTCTATGGCTCCTCGTGTCCCTTATGCTAAGCTATGGCACTTCCATGCACATTGCACACTAACTACAGACTGTCTAGAAGCAATGAATCCTATAGTGTGTAGCGTATGTGTAAGAAAAAGCTTTAAAAAAGTAATTCATTCATAACTTTTCCCTATGTTGATAAAATCATTTCACTATTAACTAATAAAAGTGTCAATCATCCAGACCCTTTAAAGTATCAATAACAAAAACTTCAAACCCTTGAAACCACTTAACTTGTAAAAACAAACATTGTGTAATTGACAGCAAAGATCAGAGAGCCTGAGTTGTCAATCAAACGTTTTTTTTTTATCCAGGGCACAGGTGTTTTAGTACTCTAATGGTTGTGGGCTCACAGCCAAGCCTCATTATGTATTGCATATAAAATCATGCAAAAGATCAGCTTATAAAAATTCAAGGAAACTATGTTACAGACAGGGGAGTAGGATAAACTGAAACCCCCACTTCCCCTTCCCTTCTGTCCATAATCAATGTAGTTTATTTTTGAAAAGGCCCAAACTCTGTTAGTGTGCAGTCGATTTAAAAGTCACCAGCAGTAGACTTTCATCTAAACAAATAAATTTTTTTGTTCACACAATCACCCCAGAAAATCTAACGTTATATCAACTACACATCACACATCCAAGAAAGATACAATTAAAGAAGTTAGTGCACTTTTACAAATATTAAAACCAAACAAAATAGTCAGAAGTTCATGTGTCTTTGAGAGCCCCATGAAAGAAGGAGCTTTTCCCATTCTGGAATTGGAGTTTAGGTAAATTCAGTTGGCTAGGATCAGATCCTGATTAACTGCAGGGTTCCTTCAAAGGGAAGACTGCTTGGCAGATCATATAGATAGGCACTGGTGGCTGTTATAACCAGAGATCCGATTTCTTCAGAAACAGGCTTGAGGCAGCTTTTAAAATGACTTTCAAGCCTCTTGAAAGGCAAGTTAGCACAGCTTTTCTCTGCAACAGTGGCATTGTTGATGTTGGTCTGCAGATTGCCCAGGTATTTTCTGGGTTTTGGAATAAAAGATTTTCAGTGTCAGAGAACTGTTTCAATCATTTGATTAAAAGTTATTGATTCACAATAGAAGGCAAATGATGGTCTTTCAGTAGTAAATAATTAATTTCAGCCACATGGTCAAGGGCTATTGATATTCACTAGAAGGTGGTCTTTTACATTTCATGTGTGGATAACTGGTTTTGATAGCTTTCCTTTGTTGCATCATTAATCTGGTGTCATAGAATCTGGGAGTCAATTGTCTCTGTGTTTTGGAGTAAATTTTGACAATAACAGGTGAAATATTCCACAGAGGAGTGCTGTTTAGGAATGTCTATTCAAGGGGGAGATCCCCACTCATTATAGTTTAATTTGGAACTTTCCAGAAGCTTGTTAGTCTGTTGAAGTTGCAGAAGGTCACCAGACACACTTGCCAGCCATCTTAACAGTTCATCAGGGTCCATTTTAAAAAGGAATATCATTTTTTTTTACAAATTTTAATATCTTGTAGTGGCATGAAAACTAAAATAAGACTGACTTCAAAAATGTCGCCACCCCCCCACCCCCCACCCCCTCCCCCCTGCCAGATAGATACTTTTTTGTCCATAACTGTGCTTTCATATACAAGTTTTGAGATACTGTTGGGAAAACTATTTTGTGCTCCATGTTGTGTCTTGCCTTAGTGGAAACTTGGCTGAGGGATGATAACAACTTCCCCAAAAATGAATCCTCCCTGCCTGGCTTTATCTTCCATCACTTGCCCTGCCAAGATCATGGTTTGACCTGACCCCCAACTGTCTTGGCACTTTCTCCTCCTTTAGACATTTCACCTTGTTCCACCTCTCTGAACTCTCATTCCAAATCTTCATTCTTTGCAGCCCACCAAAGTACAGTAAAACCTTCCCCACTGAGCTATCTTCACTGCTTTCCTCCCTAAGCCCCTGCACCAAACAACTTCTCAACCTTAGGGGTTAACCTGCATCTCAGGTCATCATGTTCCCTCTCTTTTTTCTGAGTTCACTGCCCTCTTATCTTTCCTTAATCTCCATCTCCACATAAACCTATGTTCTCAGCCACCCCCTTGACCTTGGCATCACATGTCATCTTACAAATCCCATTGTATCAATTACAGAGAAGGCAATTCCTGATCACTTTCTTGTATCACTCTCCACCCTCACCCTCTTCCACATGCCAACCCTTCCTTCTGCATCTGTCCTTTGCAAAAAGACTATCGCCAATTCATCTCTGATCACTTCCTCATGTAACTCTTCTCTCAAGCTCCCCTTCTACAGCCGAACTCCATCCCTGGAAAAAGCTATCCCCCAATTCACTTAAAATTGCACTTTCAAAATCCCAACTATCTATCCTTTGGCCTTCCATTTGCCACAACATTTCTGCAGCTACTGATTTACTCACTCAGACCCTACCCTCCAGGTTTGATGTCTAAGTCCCCAATAAAGTTATTACTTTTTTCTCATCCTGGCTGTTCCCCCCAGATATGGCTCTCATCTATGCTCCCTTAAGTTCAGGGGATGCAGATTTGAACAGGGTGTGATACCCAACTGGTTGAGTCATTCATTACCAGATCTGATTAAACTACATAAAGCGCTATCAAGTCCTGCCTCTCATCTTTTCAAACTGATAACCATTCCAGGATCACCCTGGAATAAAAAGGTAACCCCCACCTTCATTATTCTAATGTAAAACACCTTCTTAAACCCACTCCCCTGTCTTTTTCACCCTCACTTCCAACAATAAGTATGCGGAGCTCATGAACTACTTTACCACCAAGATTGAGACTGTCCAATCAGCTGCCTCTGCTGCATCACTCCCTTCTACTAGCCTAATAGTTCACACTTTCCTTAAAGTTTTCCCCCTGCCCTGGCCCTGAACTCCCATCTTTCTCTCCTGTCTCCCCTCATGCCCTCTCTGAGCTCATTTTGTCCATGAGACCTATTCATGCTCCCTCAACCCTGTTACCACTTAAGTATTGACCTTCCAACTTCCTCTCTTGGTCCCCATGTTATTGTTAATGATTCTCTCACTTTAGGTGCTCTCTCTCTCTTTCCTCTCTCTCTCTCTCACACATTTATATCTGCCCCATCATCCCTTGCCATTTTCCACAAAAAACTTACCCTTAATCTAACCATTGTTATCACCTGTCCCCAGGCGAGGTTCCCCCAATTTGTTATGATCCAGGATGAGATACCCCAAATTGTTATGCTCCCGGTTGATGAGGGATGAACTGGCTGCCTTTCTTTATTCAACACCCTCAGTTGGTCGCAGCAAGGTTAATTTAAAAATGATTCCTTCCCTCATGGAAACTTTTTCCCAATCCAAATGTATTTATGCCTTAAAAGGAGACAATTTAACCAAGCTTTCTTGAGTTAAAGAAATAGTGATTTTATTTGTTACTAAATGTGAGGAAAATAATTAAACCCGTAACACACATACACACAGATTAGAAATGAGAAGTGAGTCGAGAAATAAAAGTTAAAAATAAGGTATATGAATCAGTCTTTTGGCTTGTCCATGAGGAGTAGATGGTGAAACATTGCAGTTGTTAAGTTAGGTGATTCCAGTAGAGCTGACTTTGGCAGTGGAGCAGCGCGTTTGGATATTCTTGGTTCTGCAGGTTAGCTGAAAAGAGTTGTCCTGTTTCCTTTTCGACTATAGCTTTGCTGACTTGTGACTTGCTTCCAGCGATCAGAGAGAGATAGTTTTTTACCTGCAAGTGCCGGGATACCCAATTGGTGTTCTTCAGCTGTGACCTTCACAGCACACACACACCAGAACTGAACACCAGACTAGCACCCAAAACTAGGGTTGTAGTTGGCTTTTTAAAATCCTTCCCTTGTGTATTCCTGAAAAGGACCAAAAAACACAGGTCTCTTGTCAAGATCTGTTTTCTTTTCAACTCAGTTCATGTTCACAGTCTAGGATATAACTCAACAGGAGGTAGCTTTGGCTGAGATGGTAATCATTTTTCCACTATCCCTGTAACAACAGGAGATTACAGTTCAGTTG